>NC_143133.1:14709090-14860606 GCF_059928025.1 Delphinapterus leucas
GGTCCCATTTGTTTATTTTTGTTTCTATTTCCATTTCTCTAGGAGGTGGGTCAAAAAGGATCTTGTTGTGATTTATGTCATAGAGTGTTCTGCCTATGTTTTCCTCTAATAGTTTGATAGTGTCTGGCCTTACATATAGGTTTTTAATCCATTTTGATTTTATTTTTGTGTATGGTGTTAGGGAGTGTTCTAATTTCATTCTTTTACATGTAGCTGTCCAGTTTTCCCAGCACCACTTATTGAAGAGGCTGTCTTTTCTCCATTGAATATTCTTGCATCCTTTATCAAAGATAAGGTGACCATATGTGCATGGGTTTATCTCTGCGCTTTCTATCCTGTTCCAGTGATCTATATTTCTGTTTTTGTGCCAGTACCATACTGTCTTGATTACTGTAGCTTTGTAGCAGAGTCTGAAGTCAGGGAGCCTAATTCCTCCAGCTCCGTTTTTCTTTCTCAAGATTGCTTTGGCTATTCGGGGTCTTTTGTGCTTCCATACAAATTGTGCAATTTTTTGTTCAAGTTCTGTGAATAATGCCCGTGGTAGATTGATAGGCATTGCATTGAATCTGTAGATTGCTTTGAGTAGTCTAGTCATTTTCAGAATGTTGATTCTTCCAATCCAAGAACATGGGATATCTCTCCATCTATTTGTATCATCTTTAATTTCTTTCATCAATGTCTTATACTTTTCTGCATACAGGTCTTTTGTCTCCTTAGGTAGGTTAATTCCTAGGTATTTTATCCTTTTTGTTGCCATGGTAAATGGGAGTGTTTTCTTAATTTCTCTTGCAGATTTTTCATCATAAGTGAATAGGAATGCAAGAGATTTCTGTGCATTAATTTTGTACCCTGTTACTTCACCAAATTCATCGATAAGCTCTAGTAGTTGTCTGGTAGCATTCTCTATGTATAGTATCATGTCATCTGCAAACAGTGACAGCTTCCGATTTGGATTCCTTTTATTTCTTTTTCTTCTCTGATTGCTGTGGCTAAAACTTCCAAACCTAGGTTGAATAATAGTTGTGAGAATGGGCAATCTTGTCTTGTTCCTGATCTTAGTGGAAATGGTTTCAGTTTTTCACCATTGAGAACGATGTTGGCTGTGGGTTTGTCATATATGGCCTTTATTATGTTGAGGTAAGTTCCCTCAATGCCTACTTTGTGGAGGGTTTTTATCATAAATGGGTGTTGAATTTTGTGGAAAGCTTTCTCTGCATCTATTGAAATGATCATATGGTTTTTCTCCTTCAGTTTGTTAATATGGTGTATCACATTGTTGATTCGCGTATATTGAAGTATCCTTGCATTCCTGGGATAAACCCCGCTTGATCATGGTGTATGATCCTTTTAATGTGCTGTTGGATTCTGTTGGTTAGTGTTTTGTTGAGGATTTTTGCATCTATGTTCATCAGTGATATTGGCCTGTAGTTTTCTTTCTTTGTGACTTCTTTGTCTGGTTTTGGTATCAGGGTTACGTTGGCCTTGTAGAATGAGTTTGGGAGTGTTCCTCCCTCTGCTATATTTTGGAAGAGTTTGAGAAGGATAGGTGTTAACTCTTCTCTAAATGTTTGATAGAATTCGCCTGTGCAGCCATCTTGTCCTGGGCTTTTTTTTATTGGAAGATTTTTAATCACAGTTTCAATTTCATTACTTGTGATTGGTCTGCTCATATTCTCTATTTCTTCCTGGTTCAGTCTTGGAAGGTTGTGCTTTTCTAAGAATTTGTCCACTTCTTCCAGGTTGTACATTTTATTGGCATATAGTTGATTGTAGTAGTCTCTCATGATCCTTTGTATTTCTGCAGTGTCAGTTGTTACTTCTCCTTTTTCATTTCTAATTCTACTGATTTGAGTCTTCTCCCTTTTTTTCTTGATAGTCTGGCTAACGGTTTATCAATTTAGTTTATCTTCTCAAAGAACCAGCTTTTAGTTTTATTGATCTTTGCTATCGTTTCCTTCATTTCTTTTTCATTTATTTCTGATTTGATCTTTATGATTTCTTTTCTTCTGCTAACTTTTGAGGTTTTCTGTTCTTCTTTAATTGCTTTAGGTGTAAATGTATTTGAGATGTTTCTTGTTTCTTAAGGTAGGAAAATATTGCTATAAAGTTCCCTCTTAGAACTGCTTTTGCTGCATCCCACAGGTTTTGGGTCATCGTGTTTTTATTGTCATTTGTTTCTAGGTATTTTTTGATTTCTTCAGTGATCTCTTGGTTATTAAGTAGTGTATTGTTTAGCCTCCATGTGTTTCTTTTTTTTTCAGATTATTTCCTGTAATTGATATCTAGTCTCATAATGTTGTGGTTGGAAAAGATAGTAGATACAATTTCAATTTTCTTAAATTTACCAAGGCTTGATTTGTGACCCAAGATATGAGCTATCCTGGAGAATGTTCCATGAGCACTTGAGAAGAAAGTGTATTCTGTTGTTTTTGGATGGAATGTCCTCTAAATATCAATTAATTCCATCTTGTTTAATGTATCATTTAAAGCTTGTGTTTCCTTATTTATTTTCATTTTGGATGATCTGTCCATTGGTGAAAATGGGGTGTCAAAGTCCCCTACTATGATTGTGTTACTGTCAATTTCCCCTTTTATGGCTGTTAGTATCTGCCTTATGTACTGAGGTGCTCCTATGTTGGGTGCAGAAATATTTACAATGTTATATCTTCTTGGATTGATCCCTTGATCATTATGTGGTGTCCCCCTTTGTCTCTTGTAATAGCTTTGTTTTAAAGTCTACTTTGTCTGATATGAGAATTGCTACTCCAGCTTTCTTTTGATTTCCGTTTGCATGGAATATCTTTTTGCCTCTTCTCACTTTCAATCTGTATGTGTCCCTAGGTCTGAAGTGGTTCTCTTCTTGACAGCATATATATGGGTCTTGTTTTTGTTTCTATTCAGCTAGTCTATGTCTATTGGTTGGAGCATTTAATCCATTTACTTTTAAGGTAATTATCAGTATGTATGTTCCTATTACCATTTTCTTAATTTTGGGTTTTTTTTTATTGCAGGTCTTTTCCTTCTCTTGTGTTTCCTGCCTAAAGAAGTTTCTTTAGCATTTGTTGTAAAGCTGGTTTTGTTGTGCTGAATACTCTTAGCTTTTGCTTGTGTGTAAAGGTTTTAATTTCTCCATCAAATGTGAATGAAATCCTTGATGGATAGCGTTATCTTTGTTGTATGTTTTCCCCTTTCATCACTTTAAATATGTCCTGCCAGTCCCTTCTGGCTTGCAGAGTTTCTGCTGAAAGATCAGCTGTTAAACTTATGGGGGATTCCCTTGTATGTTATTTGTTGTTTTTCCCTTGCTGCTATTAAGATTTTTTCTTTGTATTTAATTTTTGACAGTTTGATTAATGTGTTTCTTGGCGTGTTTCTCCTTGGATTTATCCTTTATGGGACTCTCTGTGCTTCGTGGACTTGATTAACTATTTCCTTTCCCATATTAGGGAAGTTTTCAAGTATAATCTCTTGAAATATTTTCTCAGTCCCTTTCTTTTTCTCTTCTTCTTTTGGGACCCCTATAATTTGAATGTTGGGGCATTTAATGTTGTCCCAGAAGTCTCTGAGACTGTCCTCAGTTCTTTTCATTCTTTTTTCTTTATTCTGCTCTTCAGTAGTTAATTCCACTATTTTAGCTTCCAGGTCACTTATCCGTTCTTCTACCTCAGTTATTCTGCTATTGATCCCTTCTAGAGAATGTTTAATTTCATTTATTGTGTTGTTCATCATTGTTTGCTCTTTAGTTCTTCTAGGTCCTTGTTAAATGTTTCTTGTATTTTCTCCATTCTGTTTCCAAGATTTTAGATCATCTTTACTATCATTATTCTGAATTCTTTTTCAGGTAGACTGTGTATTTCCTCTGCATTTTTTAGGTCTGGTGGGTTTTTGCCTTGCTCCTTCATGTTCTGTGTGTTTCTCTGTCTTCTCATTTTGCTTAACTTACTGTGTTTGGCGTCTCCTTTTCACAGGCTGCAGGTTTGTATTTCCCATTGTTTTTGGTGTCTGCCCCAAGTGGCTAAGGTTGTTTCAGTGGGCTGTGTAGGCTTCCTCGTGGAGGGGGCTAGTGACTGTGTTCTGGTGGATGAGGCTGGATCTCGTCTTTTTTGTGGGCAGGTCCACATCTGGTGGTGTGTTTTGGGGGGTCTGTGACCTTATTATGATTTTAGGCAGCATCTCTGCTAATGTGTTGTGTTCCAGCATTGCTAATTGTTTGGCATAGGGTGTCCAGCACTGTAGCTTTCTGGTCGTTGAGTGGAGCTGAGTCTTGGCGTGGAAATGGAGATCTCTGGGAGATTTTTGCTGTTTGATGTTACGTGGAGCTGTGAGGTCTGTTGTGGACCAGTGTACTGAACTTGGCTGTCCCACCTCAGAGGCACAGCCCTGACGCCTGGCTGGAGCACTAAGAGCCTGTTTTCCACACTGCTCAGAATAAAAGGGAGAAGAAAGAAAGAGAGAAAGAGAAAAAGAGAGAGAGAGAGAGAGAGAGAGATTAAATAAAATATTAAAAAAAATTTAAAAAGTAATAAAAGAAAAAAGAAAGAAAAGAGCAAGCAAACCAAAAATGAAATCCACCAATGATAAGAAGTGCTCAAAACTATACTAAAAAAAAGGAAAAACGAAAACAAAAGAAAACTGGACAGACAGAACCCTAGGACAAATGGTAAAAGCAAAGCTATACAGAAAAAATCTCACACAGAAGCATACAGATACACACTCACAAAAAGAGAAAAAAGGGAAAAAAAAGTATATATCGTTGGTGCCGAAGTCCATCTTCTCAATTTGGGATGATTCGTTGTCTGTTAGTTATTCCACAGATGCAGGGTACATCAGGTTGAGTGTGGGGATTTAATCCGCTACTCCTGAAGCTGCTGGGAGAGGTTTATCTTTCTCTTCTTTGTTCGCACAGCTCCTGGGATTCAGCTTTGGATTTGGCCCCACCTCTGCGTGTAGGTCGCCTGAGGGCGTCTGTTTTTCTCTCAGACAGGAGCTGGTTAAAGTAGCAGGTGATTAGTGGGCTCTGGCTTACTCAGGCCGGGGGGAGGGAGGGGTATGGATGCAGGGCGAACCTGCGGTGTCAGAGGCCGGTGTGACGTTGCACCAGTCTGAGGTGGGCCGTGCGTTCTCCTGGGGAGGTTGTCCCTGGATCACGGGACCCTGGCAGTGGCGGGCTGCACAGGCTTCCGGGAGGGGAGGTGTGCAGAGTGACCTGTGATTGTACACAGGCTTTTTGGTGGCTGCAGCAGCAGCCTTAGCATCTCATGCCCGTCTCTGGGGTCCGCACTGTTAGCCGTGGCTCGCGCCCGTCTCTGGAGCTCCTTTCAGCAGCGCTCCTAATCCCCTCTCCTCACGCACCAGGAAACAAAAGAGGCAAGAAAAAGTCTCTTGCCTCTTTGGCAGCTCCAGACTTTTTCCCGGACTCCCTTCCGGTAGCCGTGGCGCACTAGCCCCTTTCAGGCTGTGTTCACGCAGCCAACCCCAGTCCTCTCCCTGGGATCCGACCTACGAAGCCCGAGCCTCAGCTCTCAGACCCCGCCCGCCCCAGTAGGTGAGCAGACAAGCCTCTCGGGCTGGTGAGTGCTGGTCGGCACTGATCCTCTGTGCGGGGAATCTCTCCGCTTTGCCCTCCGCATCCCTGTTGCTGCGCTCTCCTCCACGGCTCTGAAGCTTCCCCCACCGCCACCCGCAGTCTCCGCCCGCGAAGGGGCTTCTAGTGTGTGGAAACCTTTCCTCCTTCACAGCTCTCTCCTACTGGTGCAGGTCCCGTCCCTATTCTTTGTTTCTGTTTTTTCTTTTTTCTTTTGCCCTACCCAGGTATGTGGGGAGTTTCTTGCCTTTTGGGAGGTCTGAGGTCTTCTGCCAGTGTTCAGTAGGTGTTCTGAAGGAGTTGTTCCACATGTAGATGTATTTCTGATGTATTTGTAGGGAGGAAGGTGATCTCCACGTCTTACTCTTCGGCCATCTTGAAGCCTGTCATTCTTTTCTTTGTCTGGTTATTTGAAAATAATTGTTTTAAGATATGTAGACAACATAATAACAGACATTTAAAAAAAGCTTAAATGAGTGAAGGATTTCTTAGTAAACATACGTTTTATATAGCTTCAAGTTACCTGATAACAAAAATACTACAATAAAGACAAAGGAGAGGAATGATATCTGTATGTTGGTCTCTATGTTTAATTATATAAATAATAGTTAAATGGCTTGTTGGTCCATGCTGGAATATTGAATATTGAATCTGAATTTCCTTGATGTAAGATAGGATGCATAACATTCTTGCATTCAGACTACCTTCAGCTCCCCGGGTGAATTAATTTCTAATTGTTAAAGCTAATGAGTTAAATTCCCTAAGTCAATTGTGTATATGACCTTTTTTGGAGACAACATGGAGGCAAATTTTTCTTTCATATTTGTAATGAGTTTATTTTAGTCTATTCCTTTGTAAAGTTTGGTATTCCATGTATATGATAAGAGATACATTTTATATATGTGTAGGTACAATGCTAACGTTTCTTTCTTAATGGTTAGTTGATTTTGCGGGATATTTTTAGTTATGAAAATATTAAATTTGGTAGGAAGAGGCAAGGAAAAAGAATGGTTAGCTTAGGACTGACATGTTAACTGTGGCTGCTTGTAGTTGCCAATCCATGTCTCCTTTGTTATAATAATGTGTTCTATAGAGTTAGCATTGGTTCTATACATAAATTACATCAGGAGGCGTTTTGTAATATGGATAGAGAAGTATTGCAACACTGTAACAAGTTAAACTGTTGTTATAATACAATTTTTTTACTCTGCTTGTACTATCCATGGAATGCAGAGACTTATTATTTCATCAGCCACTGATCTGGAAGCTTCTTCTTAGAAAACTTGTGTAAAGCATGTGCCTGCCACCCTTCTTAAATACTATAAATGCATAACTAACTAAAATTTTCCAAAATGGAAATGATAGATGAAAAATTTGGTTCAGGTTAATATGAAACCTTTAGCCAGTAAACTGTTCTTGTTTCTCTGAGATGAGGCCATCTTGGGTTTCTCAACCCTCAATATAAGTACATCTGCTATTGGTTTGTCTTAAGTGGCTTTTTTCTCTGAAAATGGTGACTTATTTTGTAAATTATACATGAAAAAATTATTTTTATTTATCATATGAGGTATGAATCCAAGGAGTACAGTTCTAAAAAGGAAATCAAAAAGGCAAACTGTACAGTTTGTGGGTAAATTTCAGGAGTTCCTTTGTTTCTTTTTATACATAATTACCCTCTGCATGAAAAATATTTCAGTTGTAGTAGATATTAGGTAGCAGTATTCCGTGAATATAAAATAGAGTAATTGAAATTTTAGTTTGAAGTACATAGAAATATAGAATCTGAGGAAAAAAAAAGAAATATAGAATCTGAGGGTTGAATTATCTAGCTTTCCATACAAATGCTGTTTATGCCCCTTCTTAAACATTTCCAGAGGTGGGAAACTTTCTGTCTAATCCTGTGACTAGTTCCCTTTTTGGGAAAGTGTGGTTGAAACGCAGTTCTCACATTGAATTAAATATTCACCCCGTAGCATTTACCTTTTACTCTGAGTTTTGACCTTTCTATGTGATAGTTATTTACATATTTGAAGATAACCGTCAAGCATTCTTAAATTTTCTTTTGCTTAAAACAAACAAATTTCCTTCAGCCTTTTTCTTATGACAGTTTTGATTTCTGTTTTACCTCCTTTGGTCACTAGTCCTCTTAGAGTATTTTATTAATATTGCTGTTACACATTTGGGATATTATCATAAAGAGTAAGTAATTTTCCTAGTTCTCATTTCAGTTAAAATGAAAAAAAAAATCTGATTAATTTCATGTAGCTCAGTTTTGATCTTGCTAAGGTCAGAGGCTGGAAATAAATGAACACCAAGGAGAATTCAGGGTATGTGTAAGGGAGAATTTTAACTGGAAATGAAATACAGGATTCATGCTTGTTCTTTTTCCAAAATTTGAAGTAGTGGCAGCCTGCTGTAAAGATGGCACAGGCTGTTGCTCACATAGAGTGATTTTAGACAATCAGTAAGGACAATTTTGCATCCATATTTTCTACTTCTTTAAGTTTAACTTCTTTAGTTGCAATAGAAAGAGTCTCTGGCAAACAGTAAAAAATGAAATTTATTGGACAACTATGGATTCAGAATTGAAGGACAGGAACCACGAAAGCACAGGAACCAGAGAAACCTTGGAGATCTAGGGCAAGAAATGAAGCACATCCATTTCAGGGTGCTTCTCTCACTGTTGGGATGGAAACCAAAAATTGTCAGTCTTTGAGACACTGTTCTAGACTTCAAATCTAGGGGAGCCAGAGTGATTGTGTTAGTCCTGCCATAACTTTGTTCATGGGTAAAGGTAGCATCCCATGGCAGAGTCTGAGTATCGTGCAGGGAACAGCAACATATGACCACTGTACTTCCCTAACTTACTTCTGCATACTTTTAATATGTCTAATAGGAACAGAGCTTTTAACTTTACACATTTGTATTCTATATGAAAAGAAAATTCACATAATAAAGGTAATAGTGACACATTTAGTCTAAGTTTTAAATGAGAGTCAAGAGGTTCTCTCCTATGAATTTTGTTAGTAAGATGGAAGGAGAAATGTAAATACAACGATTGCTTTGAATGAGGTGCTGTGGCCTTTCTGGAAAGGTTCCACAGAGGAGGATTGGGTGCTCGAGAAAAAAAACCCAGCTCTAAAATTTTGCCTTGGCCAGTCCCTCCCAAAGCAAGCTTTTACTGTGATATTTGTATTAATTTAAAGGGTAGACATTAAAAAAATTATTTTTAAAAGTTTTTATTGGAGTATAGTCAATTTACAATGTTGTGTTAGTTTCAGGTGTACAGCAAAGTGAATCAGTTATACATATACATATATCCAGTCTTTTTAAGATTCTTTCCCCATATAGGTCATTACAGAGTATTGAATAGAGTTCCCTGTGCTATACAGTGGGTCCTTATTAATTATCTATTTTATATATAGTAGTGTGTATATGTCAATCCCTATCTCCCAATCTCTCCCCCGTTTCCCTCTGATATCCATAAGATTGTTTTATCTCTATCTGTTTAAAGGGTAGACATTTAAAGCTACCTTTGAGAAATTTATCATTGCTACTATCTTGATAGCAGTTCTAGATTCTACTGCCTGCCAGTTTCAATTTGTCTTCCTCAGGAGTCTGGGTTCACTTTACCTTGCAATGAGAATTGTGGTTGATTTGGAACAGAGAGGAGATTATGTGCCAAATGATGGGCCTTGGGCTTCTTGCTGGGGAGTAGCCTTAGGAAGTCCATCAAAGGGACTGTAAGGGTGGTCTGGGAAGACTATTTCCTGATTAAAATAATTATCAGATATTGATGATCATAGTATACAGAAGCTGGCAGGTGGAAAGATTTCAATTTATTATAGTTTGGAAAGGGCTACTCTCTTTTAAAAAGTTGAAGTATAGTTCATTTATAATATATTAGTTTCAGGTGTACAGCAAAGTGATTCAGATATATATTTTTTCAGATTATATTCCATTGTAGGTTATTATAATAGGTTATTGAATACAATTCCCTGTGCTGTACAGTAAATCCTTGTTGCCTATCTATTTTTGTACAGTAGTTTGCATCTGTTAATCCCATACTCCTAATTTGTCCCTCCTCCCCTCCCTCTCCCCTTTGGTAACCATAAGTTTGTTTTGTCTGTAAGTCTGTCTGTGTTCTGTATATAGGTTCATTTGTATTATTTTTAGATTCCATATGTAAGTGATATCATATAGTATTTGTCTTTCTCTGTCCGACGTATTTCACGTAGTATTCTCTAGGTCCATCCATGTTTCTGCAAATGACAATATTTGATTCATTCTTATGGCTGAGTGAAATTCCATTGTGTGTGTGTATATATATATATACATACACACCATATCTTCTTAAGCCAGTTGTCTGTTGTTGGGCACTTGGGTTGTTTCTATGTCTTTGCTGTTGTACATAGTGCTTCTGTGAACGTTGGAGTGCATGTATCTTTTACGAATTAGAGTTCTCATCTTTTTGAGATATATACCCAGCAGTGGGGTCACTGGAGCATATGGTAGCTCTATTAGTTTTTTTTTTTTTTTTTTGCGGTAAGTGGGCCTCTCACTGTTGTGGCCTCTCCTGTTGCAGAGCTCAGGCTCTGGACGCGCAGGCTCAGTGGCCATGGCTCACGGGCCCAGCCGCTCTGCGGCATGTGGGATCTTCCTGGACCGGGGCGTGAACCTGTGTCCCCTGCATCGGCAGGCGGACTCTCAACCACTGCGCCACCAGGGAAGCCCCCTATTCTTAGTTTTTTAAAGAACCTCCATACTCTTGTCCATAGTAGCTGCACCAGTTTACATTCCCACTAACAGTGTGTGAAGGTTCCCTTTTTTCCACACCCTCTCCAGTATTTGTTGTTTGTAGGCTTTTTGATGATAGCTATTTTGATCTATATGAGGTGATAGATACCTCATTGTGGTTTTGATTTTCATTTCTCTAATAAGTAGCGATGTTGAGCATCTTTTCATTTGCCTGTTGGCCATCTGTATGTCTTCTTTGGAAAAAAGGTTTATTTTGGTCTTCTGCCCAATTTTTGATTGGATTGTTTGTTTTTTTGATATTGAGTTGTATGAGCTGTTTGTATATTTTGGATATTAACCCCTTGTAGGTTGTATCATTTGTAAACATTTTCTCCCATTTCGTAGGTTATCTTTTCATTTTGTTGATGGTTTCCTTTGCTGTGCAAAAGCTTTTAAGTTTGATTAGGTCCCATTTGCTTATTTTTTGCTTTTATTTCTTTTGCCTTGGGAGTCTTATCTAAGAAAATATTGCTACAACTTATGTCAGAGAATGTTTTGCCTGTGTTCTTTTCTAGGAGTTTTATGGTGTCATATCTTATATTTAGGTCTTTAAACCATTTTGAGTTTATTTTTGTATATGGTGTGATGGAGTGTTCTAATTTCATTGATTTACATGTAGCTGTCCAGCTTTCCCAGCACCATTTGCTGAAGAGACTCTCTTTTCTCCATTGTATTGCCTCCTTTGTCATAAATTAATTGACCATAGGTGCATGAGTTTATTTTTGGGCTCTCTATTCTGTTCCATTGATCCGTGTCTGTTTTTATGCTGTTTTGATTACTGTATCTTTGTAGTATCATCTGAAATCTGGAAGGGTTATGCCTCCAGCTCTGTTCTTTTTCCTCAGGATTGCTTTGGCAATTTTGGGTTTTTTGTGGTTCCATATAAATTTTAGGATTATTTGTTCTAGTTCTGTGAGAAATGTCATGGGTAATTTGATAGGGATCACGTTATATCTGTAGATTGCTTTGGGTACTATGGCCATTTTAACAAAATCAGTTCTTCCAATTCAGGAGCATGGGATATCTTTTCATTTCTTTGAACCCTATCTTCAATTTCCCTTATCAATGTTTTATAGTTTTCAGTGTGTAGGTCCATAACCTCCTTGGTTATGTTTATTCTTAGGTATTTCATTACTTTTTGAAGTGATTTTAAACTGGATTTTTATTTTTTTACTTTTTCTGATATTTCATTATAAAGTGTAAAGAAATGCAACAGATTTCACTATATTAATCTTGTATCCTGCTACCTTGCTGAATTCACTTATTAGTTATAATAGTTTTTGTATGGAGATTTTAGGGTTCTCTATATAGAGTATCATGTCATCTGCAAATAGTGACATTGTTACCTCTTCTCTTCCAAGTTGGATCCCTTTTATTTCTTTTTCTTGTTTGATTGTTGTGACTAGGAATTCCAACACTATATTGAATAGAAACGGTGAGAGTGGGCATCCTTGTCTGTTTCTGAATTTAGCAATAAGGCTTTCAGTTTTGCAACAAGGAGTATTATGTTGGCTGTGGGTTTGTCATAAATAGCTTTTTATTATGTTGAGATATATTCCCTCTATAGCCACTTTGGTGAGAGTTTTTATCATGAATGGATGTTGAATTTTGTTGAATGCTTTTTCTGTGTCTATTAAGATGACCATGTGAATTTTGTCTTTTATTGATGCGGGGTATCACATTGATTTGTGTATGTTGAAACATTCTTGTGACCCTGGAATTAATCCACCTTGAGCATGGTGTATGACCCTTTTTATATATTCTTGGATTTGGTTTGCTAATATTTTGATGAGGATTTTTGCATCTATATTCATCAAAGATATTGGCCTGTCATTTTCTTTTTTTTGTAGTGTCTTTTTCTGGTTTTGGTATCAGGGTGATGGTGGCTTCATAGAATGAATTTGGGAGTGTTCCCTTCTCTTCAATTTTTTTGAATAGTCTGAGCAAGATAGGTATAAGTCCTTCTTTGTATGTTTGGTAGAATTGGCCAGTGAAGCCATCCAGTCATGGACTTTGTTTGCAGGGAGTTTATTTATTACAGATTGTGTTTCATTTCTAGTGATCAGCCTGTTCAAGTTATTTATTTCTTCTTGACTCAGTTTTGTCAGGCTGTATGTTTCTAGAAACTTGTCCATTTCTTTTAGTTGTCCAATTTGTTGGCATGTAACTGTTCATATAATTCTCTTATGATTTTTTGTATTTCTATGGTATCAGTTGTTATTTCTTATCTTTCATTTCTTATTTTGTTTATTTGATCCTCTCTCTTTTCTTAGTGAGCCTAACTAGAAGTTTGCCAATTTTATTTATCTTTTCAAAAAACCAGCTCTTGGTTTTATTGAGCTTTTCTGTTGATTTTTTGATCTCCATTTTTAAATTTCCTCTCTGATCTTTATTATTTCCTTCCATCTGCTGACTTTGGGTTTTGTTTGTTCTTCTTTCTCTAGTTCTTTTAGGTGGTAGTTTAGGTTGTTTATTTGAGATTTTTCTTGTTTCTTGAGGAAGGCCTGTATCTCTGTGTACTTTCTGTGAGAACTGCTTCTGCTGCATCCTGTAGATTTTGTAAGGTTGTGTTTTCATTATTGTTTGTCTTGAGGTATTTTCTGATTTCCTCTTTGATTTCATTGTTGACTCATTGGTTTTTTAGTTGCATGTTTAGTCTGCATGTGTTCATTCTTTCCCTGTTTTTCTTTCTGTGGTTGATATCTAGTTTCATACTGTTGTGTTTAGAGAAGATACTTGAAATAATTTCTGTCCTCTTAAATTTGTTGAGGCTTGTTTTGTGTCCTAGTACATGGTCTACCCTAGAGAATGTTCTCTGCACCCTTGAAAGGAATGTATTCTGGGTTTTTTGGATGCAGTGTACTGTGGATGCTAATTAAGTCCAGCTGTTCTGTTGTGTCATTTAGGACCTCTGTTGCCTTTTTGATTTTCTGTCCATTGATGTGAGTGGGGTGTTAAAGTCTCCTACTATTGTTGTATTATTGTCAATTTCTCCCTTTATTTCTGTTAATGTTTGCTTTATATATTTAGGTGTTTCTGTATTGGTTACATATATGTTAATGAGTGTAATATTGTCTTCTTGTATTGATCCCTTTTTCATTATGTAATGCCCTTCTTTGTCATTTGTTATAGCCTTTGTTTTAAAAGTCTGTTTTGTCTGATATGAGTATTGCTATGCCTGCTATCTTGTTGTTTCCATTTGTAGGAAATATCTTTTTTTCATCACCTTACTTTGTGTGCATGTGTGTGTGTGTGTGTGTCTTTCACCCTGAAGTGAGTTAATTGTAGGCAGCATATTGTAGGTTCTTGGGTTTTTTTAATCCAATCTGCCACTCTATGTGTTTTGATTGGAGCATTTAGTCCATTGAATTTAAAGTAATTATTGATATTGCCATTTTATTCCTTGTTTTCTAGTTGTTTTTGTAGTTTTTCTTTGTTCATTTCTTCTTTTTGTTTTTCCTTTTGTGGTTTTTAGTATTCATGAGTTACTTTCTTTTGGTTTTTGTGAATCTGTTGTAAGGTTTTGCTTAGTGATTGCTCTGGATTTCAAGTATGTTGACCCATAACTGTATCTACTTGCTTTAAACTGATAGTCATACAAGTTAAATACATTCTAAAAGATCTACATTTTTGTACTCCCCTCCCTTACATTTTGTGATCTTGATGTCCTATTTTACATCTTAATGCTTATCCTTTTGCTGTTTGTTGTAGTTATAATCACTTTTAAAATATTTTAATTATTTTTTAATCTATGTACTGGCTTATTTAAGTGCTTCAATCCTTTTATATATTTGCCTGCCTTATTGTGATTTTCCCTTTCCTATAGATTCTTGCTTCTTTTCTATTTAGAGAAAACCCTTCAATATTTCTTTTAGGATAGGTTTAATATTGCTGAATTCTTTTAGTGTTTGCCTGAGAAATTAAACCTCCTTTTGCAGGTTTTTCCCTTTCAGGACTTTGAACGTATCTGACCTGCAAAGTTTCTGCAGCAAAATCAGCTGATAGCCTTATGGAGGGTTTTTCCCTTGTAACTGGCTCTTTGTTTTTCTCTCGCTGCCTTTAGAATCCTCTGTCTTTTGGCATTTTATATGGTATGTCTTGGTGTGGGTCTATTTGGGTTTATTTTGTTTGAGATCCTCTGTGCTTCCTCTGCCTGGATATCTGTTTCCTTCTTTAGGTTTGGAAAGTTTTCAGCCATAAGTTCATCAAATACATTTAGATCCCTTTCTCTCTCTCTTCTCCTTCTGGAGCCCCTATTATGCGTAGGTTGCCATGCTTTATATTATACCATAGATTTTTAAAGTTGCTTTCATTTTTTTTCATCTGTCTTTCAGTCTGCTGTTCTGATTGGGTGATTTCCATTATTCTATATTCCAGGTTACTTATTTGTTCTTCTCTGTCATTTAGTCTGCTATTCATTGCTTTTAGATTGGTTTTTATCTTGGCAATTGGATTGTCTAATTTTGATTAGTTCATTTTTATAGTTTCTAGTTCCTTGTTACAGTGATTGCATTTCTATCAATAACCTTTCTTAATTTCTGTAGCATTTTTATTACCTCCTTTTTAAACTCAGGGTCTAGTAGACTGCTGAGGTCTGTTTTATCATTTGTTCTTTCAGGGAATTTCTCTTGTTCTCTTAATCGGGAGTAGTTCCTCTACATTTTCATTTTACTTATCTTTCTCTATCTCTACGAATTTAGGGGAAACAGTTATATATTGCATCCTTGAAGGGGTGTGTTTATGTGGGAGCATCCCTACGTAGGCTGTATCCAGTATTTTTAGTGCAAAGGCTGGTTTGGTATGGGTGCAAACCACATCTTTAGTAAAGAGTGTGCTGGCTGTTATCCCCTTGATAGGGGGTGTGGTTGGTGTTGCAGTGTCTAGAGTCTGTGCTGGATGTGAGGTGGGGCTTTCTCTTTGCTCCCTGGTTGTTACTGCCCTGTTGGAGGTGGAGTCTGCTCCCCAGTCATTGGAGTGGAAGCCCTGAGGCTTAGGTTTGACCAGGCTCTGTTTGATGAGACCTACATGCTGCCTGTGTAGTGAATCCTCTGTGACGACAGCAGATCTGTTTGCCAGCTGTGTAGGCATCCATGCTTCTGCTCAGGAGCAGCCCATGGTCACATGTCATTCTCTGTTGTGTTCATCCCATATCTAGTGCAAGACTGTGGTGTGGAGTAGGCTGGGGCTCGGGGCATTGTGGCTGCAGGAATTGAGGTGGCTGTGCTTCTGCCTGAGATCTGTGATGCCTCTGTGGCAGACTTTTCCCAGGACCTGTCTGCCTCAGAGCTAGTGCTAAGCTGTGGTGTAGCACTAAGCTGTGGTGTAGAATGGGCAGAGCTGGGGTGTTCTCCTTGGGAAAAAACTGCTGCGTACTCCTGCCCGGTGCTTAACCATTGTGCATTCTTCTGGTGCCACCCTGTGTACGCTGTCTACCATGGCTGGACCTGCTACCACAGTGTATGCACTGATAGTAGGCTCCATGGTTCCACCCAGATCACATCCGATGCTCTCACGGCTGTATCTGAAGAGCTGCCTGGAGTCCACTGCCAGGGATTCAGCGCTCAGCCTCTGTTTTCTTGTGGCACTGCCCTGTGCATGAGCCGACAATGTCTGCCTCAACTTGACCCACCACCCCTGTGCCCAAGCTGACAGTGGTCTCCACGGCTTTGCCCTGATCACACCCCAGGTGCCCTAGTCTGTCTCTTTGTAGCTAGACCAAATCTATGCCTTGATCTTGCACCAGGCTGTGGTAGGGAGTGAGCAGGGATGGGGCATTTGCCCCTTTGGATTGGGAAGTGTGGCAGGGAAGTGTGAGCTGCCAATGCGAGGCTCTCTCCACCCTGATTGTTAGCAAGCCAGCATGTGGGCACTCCTTACAAGCAGAGTCTAGACTTCTCCAGCCCTTCTATCTGTCTCAGTGGATTTCCCAGCAGGCAGGGGGCTTGTCTCCTCTGCGCGGGACCCCAGGACTGGGATGTCCAGATTGTGGGCTGACCTACTCACTCCCTAGGGCAAGAATCCACCCGTGTGGACCTTCTCTTCCTTACGGATACCTCTCAGGGACATCGGTCTCTACCTGATGCCTTTTTTCCCCCATCCTACCTGGTTACGTAGAGATCTTTCTTGCAGCTTTGCTTGTGTAGGAGTTCTTCTGCCAATTTCCAGGAAGTTTTCTGTGAGAGTTGTTCCACATGTAAGTGTATTTTGGGTGTGTTTGTGAGGAGAGGTGAGCTCCACGTTCTCCTACCCTGCCATCTTGATCCCCTCTCAAAAAGGGTTACTCTTTTTAAGATAGAAAGGAAAACTGTGGACAGAGGATAATGCAGTATTTCAAGTAGATTGAAGGTAAAAAGTAATTAGGCTAAGTGTAATAATGAAAAAAATGGTGATGAATGAATCATAGAAAGTAATCATTATATATGTTCTGAATCCAGGGTAAAATTTTATAGGAGAACATGAAGTTCTGCTTCAAGTGAGTTCAAGGAATTGTAGAGTAGCCACACAGCAAGCTTAGAGCTAGACTTGGTAAAGACACAAAAGGTAAATGCTCTTTTGGTAGTGACTGGAAACTGGAAAAGTGTACTTTTGTACTTGCCTAGTAGCAAATAGTTGGCATGGGAACAAATGGGTTATGTTCTGTGTCTATCAGTGCATTTCTTCTACTGCATTGGACCCTAGTGGGCCATTATACTTGAGATATTCTTTGTTCCTGGGGAAGGAATCAACTTCATTTTGAGGGAATGTACGTATATTGTCTTTCCTTGTGTTCTCTTGAAATAAAAAAGAAACAGCTTATTCAAGAAAATTTCTGACATCAGCATTTAATCACTGTAAGTCACTGTTAATTGTCATTCATATGCTTTGCCAAGACCTTGATAGATGATGTTTATTGTTTATAGATGTTCATAGATGGTAATCAGAGTTAGTATAATATCCTAAAATGTCTTCATAATAATGAAGAATGATTGAATTGTGTGCATCATAGTATTAGAGTTAAGTCTAAATAAGTAGCTATTATGTTCTGATTCCTTTATTGTTATGTCATGTGAAAGATAGATGCTAAATGTCTATTAAATGGGGCAACTAATAAAAATTTTGTATTCCTTGTTTATTTTTAATAATAGAGCTTGCTGAAAGTACAAGAAACCTAACTGAGCAAGCATCTTAATTTCTGGGGGCTGGACTTATCTGAGATTGTATATAAATTGTATCTGATATAGATCTACATGTACTCTCCCATGATATTTAGCTCCCACATTATAATATAGGGTCTCCATTTTTGGGAAAGCATGATGTTTTATTTATCCTTTATAAGGAAAGATACAGTTTCAGTTTAGTGACTTCTTCAAAGCAATGGCCACTTGCCATCATCTAAAAATCTTGAGTCAAGATGATTAGTGAAATAAACTATATAGTCCTTGCTACTGAAGCTATTCTCAAGGACGTAACTGACAGTCACAATTTCTCTCCTCTACTATCCAGTTTAAATTTCCCTTAACCTTTGTTGAAACTTTAGCTAGTCTGGGTATTTTTCCTGGTCAGGTGACCTAAGTGGTCTAATCCCTTAGTTACTTTGCCTTTCTTGAGTTACTGTTACTGCAACAGTCATTGAATACAGATGATTAAGAGATGCATACAAAATAAATGCACCTGATAAAATTGTATATTACTCATCAGTTAATCAAAACAGGCAGTAGAAAAGTTATTTGGCTACACAATCATGTAGCACAATGCAATATAGCAGCAATTTAAATATTTATTTGAATTACTCTTGTCTATCTTAATTTCAGATTTATTTTGTATAGTTTTTTAGAACAATGGTCATTCCAAAATTCAAATTGTCTTAGCTGAGAGGAAGGATACTGCTTTCAGAAACATGCTATGGAGGAAAGAATAAGTTAAGGAACATTGTGGTGGTCTCATTATTCATGCCACCATGCCCTAGCCATGCAGGTTAGTGGAACTGACCCCAGCTTTGAATTTGTTTCTTATTGTCCTAAGCCAGTTAGTGTAACCCCATCTGCTTTGCTCCACTGATAAACTCAGACTTAATCCAGTCTTCCCCAAGGCATTTCCTGGTAATTGTTACAGTGATGGTTTAGCCAGAGTTTAGGATTTTTTGGATTTTTTATGATGCTGTAAAAGTGACTCATTTCTAACTCCCAGTATATGAATGACGAAGCATGCTCCTGGCAGCTCTCTTTCAGTTGAGGGAAGGCAGCACAGCTTGAGGATGAAGCTTAAACATGGAAAAGGGCAGAATAGAGAAAATCAGAACAACTGGATCTTTGCCATGTGCCCAAAGCTTGATTACTTCTAGAATTTTCAGTTATGTGAGCCAATGAATTTCTTTTATTGTATAAACCAGCTTGAGTTGAGTTTACTTTGACAGCATTATCCCTGGTACAGTGGGTGAAGGTACAGAGATATTTTGAGCTGTAGAGGAGCCAAGAGTATAAATGGTGACCATCCTCTACCTTATCTGTAAAATGGAAGGAAGGGTTAATCTACAGAGATTTAGGGGACTATATATAGGATTGAAGATATGAGAAAAGTGAAAAGGAATTCTAAGAGTCACTAAAGGAAATGTGTTAGGGAAACAATTTGCATGGATCTCTGCTTCATAACATTTATCATTACTTAATATTATATTATATGCTTTTAATTTGTCTGTCTCATAAATTGTAAGCCTCATGATGGTATGGATTTTGTCTGATTCATTTATTCATCATATTTCCAGTGCCTAGAATCAGGCTTGGCATATGGTAGAGGCTGAAAAGGTATTTATACATAGGGATAAAGGAGTGAAGTTCTGAATAAGTTTAAGAGCCCAGCTCAGATTGGGTAGTATGAATATATGGTAGAAAAAAATTGACCTAGTATCTTAACTCTTCCAGAAAATACTCTTTAGCTTGGGTACATCAGAGGAGAAAAGAGATTGTGGAGTTTGCCCATGATTGTGGAGTGGCACCTTGCCCAGTGCCTGGAACTCAGTGAATGGTAAATATAACTTTAATGCTGCACAATGTGACACAGTGGTTACAGCAGAAGATAGGTGGCGAGGAAATCTAGCATGGCAGCCAGGGTAGTGTTGTTGACATGATTAAACACTTGGCACAAGCTGGATAGGGAAACGGTTGATTAAAGTAATTTGAAAGTAAAAAGTAAAACTACATCAAACTAATGTGATGCTGAAGTCTTGGTTTTGGAGTTCATAGTATAGTTGTATAATTTTACTGGAGAAAACATAAGTACCACTAGATGAACTACTTAAATCTAGCCTTTTTAGGTAAAGGTAGTAATAACAGGACAAAATAAAGTCATAAAGAGATCACCAGAAAAAAAAAAGTCCCCAAACCCTTAGAAACATAGCTGGACATGTGTAGGCATTGTGAGTCTTGGTGACACGGGGGTCTGAGAGAATCTGTTATTCGGACTTATTTGAAAGGTGGAGAAAAGGAACAGAGAAAGTTCCAATTTCAACCTACATTAAAAAAACAAAATAGTGGAAAGAATTTATGAAACTGGCTGTCATGTTTAAATTTAGTTAAGTAGGCTAAAGAAGGTTCAAAACAATGGGCTACACTGTTGTAGCTGCTTATTTTTACTGGGTCTATTGGCAAAAATCTCTCATTTTTCACACTTACTTTTCAAAGACCCTGGCGTTCCAGGTTTCATTTAGCAGAGTAATAGCTTTCAAATAATAATCTGGTCTCAGCCTCTGTTTTTCCTTTTCCCTTTGTACCCTTTCCCTCTTATTGTTTTTCTTAATTCCTTTGCCCACCTACTCCCCCTTCTCCCCACACATTTTTTTTTCTTTTCTCCTATTCAGTTTTCGCTCCAGATTACAAAAGATGTCAGTTAGCTATAAAAGTCATCTCATGCATATGAAATGTGTTTGATGACCAAGTCTCAAAGTGTCACAGGGAATTATGTTCCAGGGTGGTCATCATGACCCTGCTATAGCAAATTGGTTTTGAGGGTTAAGATCAACTTGAAGGGATTGAATGTAATTAGTCTCTTGGAACCTCTCGAAATTAGGAGCTACTCTGTCATTCTGGATGGTGTTATAATAGAAAAAAGACTTTGTGATTAGACAAGCCTTGTTCAAATTCTAGGTTCATTTTTTAAATTAGCTGTGTGATGTTGGATAGATAGCTTCAACTCTATGGGTCTCTGTTTCCTTATCTGTAAAATGAGAATAATAACACCTTGAAGTATTTTGTGAAGAGTAAATGAGTAAAGCCTGGAAAGTGGTTAGTGCAGTACCTGTCACGTGGTAAACATTCAGTAAGTGGTAGCTACTCTTATTGTTCTCTTGTTCTCTTGAATTGATGCTAGATTCACCCATTCTCCTACCAATGTCCAGCTTAGACCACAGAATTGGCACTGCTCTTCTGGGATCTGAACCAGGACTGAAGTACTCAAGTTGTGTGCTGCTGGGGCTTCTGGGCAGGGAGATGTACTTTTCTGGTAGAGAGGATTTTGGTGTCTGAGTAAGTACCCTTCAGGTAAGCTGCAGGGTAGGCTTGCTATTTAGGTTGTTCCCTTTCACATTTTACTGCATTTCTTCTGAGAGCCTGACCTGTTCGTTTTTGCATTAATTGATTTTCTCAGTACACATTTATTGAGCACTTACTTGGTATCAGGGTTGGGTTTACAGTGGTGAGTAAGACCAAGTTCCTACTCTCCTGAGCTATAAAACAGCCCCTTTGGGTAATATGGAGCTTATATATGGCTTCATGGAGTGAATTACATTGTAGATGCACCTGCACTGCAACATGCTGACCTTTACGGCCAGTGCCAGTGTTAATCACTTTCTTCCGGAATCTTCACTAGCATCTTAGTTTCTTTTCCATGCCTCTTGATCACTGTCAATTTTTCATTATCAGCTTAAAATCTCTATGAATTCAGAGGGTTTAACTCCTAATCTTGAACAGTTTATACTTGCAAGTAGTGTAAGTGTAACACTTCTTCTTGTAGAGCCAAATACCCTGTTGCAGAATATAAAGCATATATTTACAATATCACATACAAAGAACCATACTGTTATTTAAATATGGGAAAATTTAAGACTTATGAGCTTCTTTATGCTCTTTTTTTTTTTTTTTTTGTGGTACGCGGGCCTCTCATCGTTGTGGCCTCTCCCATTGTGGAGCACAGGCTCCAGACGTGCAGGCTCAGCGGCCATGGCTCATGGGCCTAGCCACTCCGCGGCATGTGGGATCTTCCCAGACCGGGGCACGAACCCGTGTCCCCTGCATCGGCAGGCGGACTCTCAACCACTGTGCCACCAGGGAAGCCCTATACTCTTTTAATGCTCAGATATAATGGCATAGAATTGAAAGGTCATTGTAGTAGGTTTAGATGCATTTTCTCAGTTCTAGGTTACCCAAGAAATCAGGGCTCAAACTGGAAGTTGCAAGAATGTGGGGTATAAGTGCATTTTGAATTAATGTCAACAAGACAGAGTATTTTTCTTTCTTCCATGTTTTCTTTGGTGTACATTTTAAGATAAAACAGGGGTAATATTATTGATGAGGTGTGCTGTTTTAGTCTTGCTGATAGCAAAACTAGTCTTTTCCCCCCCCCCCCCTTTTTCTGTAGGAAAGTTATTGTGATGTCTGCAGTCATATCTGGAGTATTTATGAGGCTCAGTTTACCTCCCCAGGTCCTTTATTTCAGATGTCAGTATTGCTAGGGGTGGGGCACAAAGCAAAGTCTTGTTACTTTTATAGATGTAAGTGCTGTTTTGGTTATTATTAAATTGCAGGAGCACTGCAGAATCTTGAAATGATTGCCAGTTTTATTTGTTTTTAATGCTAAAGTTTATTTTTGAAATGGAGTTTGACCTTTGAATAAAGTTTTTTGGTTTTAGGAATTCATGGTAAATGAGAAGTGTAAAGTTTGCCTGACTTCCAAAACTCACGTTTTTCTAAGTCTGCTATTACAATACCCCCCTTCAATTTCAGGCTTACCACTAGTTTACATTCTAGATACAGTCCTTGTATAAGTCAGAGGAGCTTAATAAGAGCTATAAAAATAATTAATTGACTAAGGTTTGTCTAAATGTTGTTCTCTGTTTCTCTGTTTTGGGTACTCTGGTATCCAAATGATTTGGTTTTCTTCATAAAACTCTACCTTAAAATATTTGGCTCCTATTGTGTATTCTATACACCGCAGGGAATGGGCTCCTGATTAGTACTGTAGTTCTGTAGTGTGGAAGTTCTTACCCTACGCTGAAGTGAGTTGAATTTCTTACTTTGAACCTGAGTCTCCCAGTGACTTACTTCCTGACATCTGTTGTTGGCCCTCACCAATACCAACTGACTTTCTTATTTGGGTTTCTGCTTTATATCACCTTTGTTGTGAGCTCTCACTGCCTGACCCATCACGGCTTGGATAGTAAGATGCGTATTTTGCTTAGCAGTATTTATACTCTGTTTCTTTTCCTTTTTGAATTGATGCCCAGAGTTTTGCCTTTCTATGTGGGCCTTCCCTGGTCTTCTCCTATATGAAATAAAAATATTCCCCTAGAGGCCATGTTTAGCATTTTGTTGAATCTCTGAAAACTTCAGTAAAAACAAATCAACGGATCCAGTAAGCAGTATTTCCCTCAAGCCCTACCACAAAGCCAACTCTAAAAGTATTGTCAAGTGCTGCAGCATTTACTGAAATTCTCATGAGATGACAGAAGAGCAGTTCAATTGCATACCACAGTGCAAAACTTCTTAAAGTACTCTAATCATCTTTCTTCTCTCCTTTGTTTCTCTTGCTGTCTGTCCTATGCCTCTTTCTTTTTCACAAGTTATACCCCTAACCTTTCCAGTGGGTTATCCCTCTGTTGCCCTAAGCATTGCAGCTCTTCCCCTCAGCTGGAATACTTCACTCAGCAGAACAAGAACCAGCGTAGAACTTTTTTATTTAGTGTGTTCCTTGGGAACCTTGGTATGTCCTACACCAAAAACTGACAAGATGCCTATGATCCAGAGGTAGGTGACTTTTGCAAAAGTGTATATTATTCAGTCATTATGAGTGTGTGTCCACATGTTTGGGCATGAATGTATATGTATGTACATTTTACAAAATTGAGATTATACCACATATACTATTTAATAACTTGCCCTTTACTTAGTGAAAATATCATGGATATATTCTCCTTCAGTAGTCTTCTATTATATATTTTCAGTCATTTCAGGAATTGCACTGTATGGATGTTTCATTATTTAATATGCCACCTTGTTGGCTTGTTTAGACTGTATACATTTTTTTCCTTTATAAATTATTCTGCAATCTGTGCTGTTATTTCCTAAGATAAACTAATATAAATAGAATTTCTAGGTGGAAATGTATGAGCATTTTAAAAGTTTTATCCATAACATGATATTGACTTCCCAAAGTGATTATACTAATAAATGCTCTCATTTACAGTATATGAGAGCATCCATCCTCTGTACCCTCATCCACAATATGTATACTTCTTTTTTCATTACTGTATTAGATGGGGAGGAATGGAATATAATTATTGCTTACATGTACAATTATTTGATTATTACTAAGGTCAAATATATTATAGAATTTGTCAAGCAGTGCAGTCACACAGAACTATACCATCTGTTTCTCTGCTCCCTTGCCAGGGCTCATCCACTGCCGGGACTTTCCTCCTACGCTTGCCTCTGTGCTTCTCTGTAGTCTTTCAGGTGACTTGTGATCTGATTCTATACCAGTTTTTGTTTTACTTTGTTTCATAGGCCTTTTTCATACTTAGCTTTTTCTTCTTTTCAGCTTCACTAGTCGACTTCATTACCTAAAACTTAAAAGATCATCTCAAAGATAATGTGAGAAAAATGAATTTTTGTCCTCAGACTAAAGTTACATCAAGGACGCTCATTTAAGGTTCTGAGTAAGTGGATAGACTGACGATAAATGGGCTTTACTGGAAAGCAAGAGGCAGAGATATTGATCAAGGACCCCTGGGAACTGAGTCTGCTTTCTTCTCTAGATGTGGATCTGGTCTTGCTGATGCTATTTAATGCAAGAATCAAAAGATCTTATTTGTTTTTTTTGGAGGGGGCGGTTGCGGGGAGAAACAAATAGGGGTAAAGGGATGGTTAGTGTAAGTTATTTTGGGGTAGTAAACTGGTGATGGTTTAGCAAGCACTCAGTTTCTCAGAATCAGTGCACATACTGTAGCTTTTGTTGCTGTTCCTCAGCCCACCCCAAGGGAAGCTGAACGTTGAATTCTGCTGTGCTGCATTGGGTCCTGCTCTCTGTGACCATCTTGCTTCCAATAAGATCTTCCATCCCTGGCTTATTAGTCATGGTAATCTAACCTCATGTGATGATTGCATGTTGCCTTTTTCTACCCACCCATAGCTTATAAGGGTTAAACATTGCGTAGCAGAAATTTCATTTTAATAAAGATTTGAGTAACTGATAAAATGGGAATATTTGTGTAAAGTTTAATGTATGATGTGATTACTATGTACTTTATTTTCCATTTTATAGATGGGTTCATGTTTGTTTCATTAAAATATTGGGCTATACTTTCTTTTACATTTTAATTTCAGTTCATAATTTACTTACTCTTACCCATATTGTTTATATCTTTCTCCCTATATGAGTCAGATAAATTAGTTATGCTGAATTAACAAAAAACTCCTAAATCACATGGCTTAACACAATACAAATTTATTTCTTACTATACCTGTTCAAAGTAATTATCTTCTTAGAGAAATGAAATATTATAGATACAGGTAAAGACACATTTTTCTACCCTTTTCTCCTCCATCAATCTCTAGAGGTGACAACATGTAACTGAAGTTGGTAAAATTTATGATAAACTTTGAATTTCTACAAAAACATTGGGATTTTGATTGGAATTCCATTGATTCATAGGTTAACTAGGAAATGATTGCTATCTTCACAGGGTTGATTCTTTCCTGAATATATCTTTCTATGTATTTAAGTCTCCTTTTATGTCTTTAAATAAGTTGTAATTATTTTCTCTATTAAGTTCTTCCATATCTTTTATTAAATTTCGTTCATAGGTACCTTATATATTTTGATGGGGTTTTAAGAAGAGTCTGTGCAGATTCTGTGTATTGGCTAATCTAGTAGCAATTTTTAACTTCTTCTGCAGCTTGAGGTGGCTGTATGACCTAGTTCTGGTCAATGACACTTAGGAAGTCTTTCGAAGGGTGATTATTAGGAACTTTTTTTTTCTGGCAAAAGACAGGTGTGTTACTGATGATATCTTTTCCCTGTTCTCCCTGCTTGTGATGCAGGTGTGAAGACATGGTGCTTAGAGCTACTATTCTGTGAATAAGAAATGACAAAACATAAGTATAAAAAACATGGCAATCGGATGGAAAAAGCCCTCAGGTACTCACTGACTTGTAGAGCAACTGAATCAAGTGACTGCTTATCTCCAGATTTCTTGCCATGTGAGAAAAATAAACCTTTATTTGTTTACATAACTATAATTTTTTTCTGTTACTTTCAAACAAAGCCACTTCTGACATAGTAGCTATTGTGGTACTAAATATTTTAATTGTTTGTTGCTGTTTAGAGTAAAATTAATTACTGTTTTCTGATCTTGTATCTAGCAATCTTCTTAAACTTTATTATTTTTTCTAATAGGTTTCTGTCAATTCTCTTGAATTTTTAATGTACCCAGCCATACATTATGAAGTATGATGGTGTTTATAGGGACGGGCAGGACAGGAAAGCAGGAAGTAGGAACTGAAAATGTTTTTTTATTTCTTATTGGCCATATTAAAGCTGTCTGGCTTCTGTCGAACTATAATCAATTTCATGCAAGATATAAAAATTTTTGACTTTGTTATTATTCCCATATAAATATGCAACAGATTCTAGTGGTGAAACAGTTCTGTAATTTCTAAACTTTGTTATATCTATTAATAGTTCATCACTAGAAATATCTGACTTTAAATAAACAGTCAAGACACTATTAACTCAATTATTGTCCACAGTTTTAAAAGGAACTTTCCTCAAACTCTTGAACAAATGATTTGGGTCATACTTTTCAGAATCTTAAAATCCAGATATACTGGGAGTATGGGTTTGCCCATAAAAGTAAAGGGCAGATGGTTGAAGAAAACTGTATGAGGTGTGGAATTGTGGATACTAGTTACCAAAGAACTCACTTTACTTTCTGTTGTTCAATATGCTGGATTTAATAGACCACAGAGAGGACTGAACAGAGTTATAGAGTTAGATTTATTTGAAATACATTTACAAATGGTTAAAGGACAAACGTGAATTTTACTTTTTGGATACCCTATTTTGATCTTAAAATTTAGAGACTATCTATAGTTCTGTTTTAATTGTAACTTTACTTTTATGTCTCTAAACTTTGTGTAAACCCACCTAAGTTAGAGTCAGAAGGTTTGTTTATTATAAACAGTGATGATGTTTTAAGGGAAGACTTGTTTTGTGGAAATATGAATGTTAAAGCACTCTGATTTAAAGCATATCTTTTATGGCACTTCACTGTAACGCCTTTTCCTAATTTAGGTTTTTACTGGTAGTTAAAGGTCTGCATACTTGAAGCTCTTTGTGTCTGGTTAGAAATTGTTGTTCTTTCACACTTGGTGGTCATAGTATGGTGGAGCACTTCAGAGACCTTTAATTTCTCCCAGCCTGACACTGTTGCTACTGCTTCCCTTCTACTAAGGATGATTAGGCATTTCTACTGTTACTTTGACTCTCTCCACCTTGAATATCATGAATATATCATTTTCTCAGTTCTTATTTTTTCTTTAGATTTCTGCAGACGTTTATAATATTGAAACTCCAGGTCCTGTCATTTAATCCCTCTTCTACTAGCTTTTATGACTTTAAGCTATGCTATCTTCCCTTTTATCTCGAACTATTCCTTTATTTCTGTTGCTTTTTATACTTTCTTCTCTCCTACTCTACCTATGATTATAGTCCCTTAGCCTACTATGCTTTTCTCATTATATAATTTCTTGCATAGATAATTATTGATCTTTTTTGGTTCAATTATTCTACTCTTGACTGAATATGTATATCTTAGGATTGACTTTTCACATGAGCTTCATTTACTTATGCCCAGTTTCTTCCAGGATGCTTACACTTGTATAGTTTCCTATAATTAGTCTAAAATTTATTTCATTGCTCACTTCACCTAAGCTATATGTATGTCTCCTACATGTTACCATCATTTTTCTGGTCACTAAGGCTTAAAACAATTTCATCTTGATATATACCTCTTCTTGGTATTTTTATATACTCTACTAAATTTTATAAATTTTCCTTTGAAATATCTACTTCACACTTCTCTTTATTTCAGTTCTCTGTGCCACAGGCCCATCTAGCCTTTGATCTCTTTGTATCTGGATTTCTTTATTGATCTCTTGGATCTTTCTTGGGTCATTCTTTCATAAAAAATGCTGTACATTCTGGTTATGTTCATCACTTATAGAAATGCTTTTTCTGTTGCTCTCCTACTCAATAATTTCTTTACAAAATACATTCAATTATCTGACCTTGGGAATAAAGATCTGTGAGTTTGAATATGTAACAATAGAAATAACCCAAAAGGAAGACTAGAGAAATACAATATGCCAGAGCTTCAGTGAGCATAATACCAAACAGTTTCACATATGTATAATTGGATTTCCAAGAAGAGAGGAGAGACAGGAATCACAAAGAACATTTTGAGAAAAATGGCCTAAAATTTCATGGCCATATTAATATTAATTTAGACTCAGAGCAAGGAATATTACTAGGGATAATGTAGATTTTCATTTCATAATGACAAAAGGATCAACTCTTCAAGAAGACTATACAGTTCAAAGTAAATATCTGTATACCTAATAAAAGTGCTTGAAAATACATAAAGAAAGAAATGATAATTGATTAAAAGAGAAAGTAGACACATCCACAGTTAGAGTCAAATATGTTGATTATTCTCTCTTACTAATGTATAGAACAAGTAGAAAATCAGTAAGGGTATAGAAAACTTGAAACAGTAATAACCAACTTGATGTAATTGACATTATAAAGCATCCTGCCTAATGACAACAGAATATGTATTTTTTTCAATATACACAGAACATTTATGAAAATAGGTCATATTCTGGGCTATACAGGATGTCTCAAATTTTAAATATGTTATCTCATCATAATAGAATTAAACTAGAAGTGAATACCAGAAAGATATCTAGAATATCTCCAAATATTGATATTTATCAGTCAGATAGTACAGAGCTAAATAACGCATGAGACCAGAAAGAAAGGACATGTATTAGAAAATATTTTGAAATGAATTGAAATTACAACCTACCAGAATTTGCTGGAAGAAATTATAACATTGCTTAGAGGGAAATGTATGCCTTTAAATATTTGTATTGGAAAAAAGAGGTCCTGAAATCAATGATTTAAACTTCCACCTTAAAAAGAAAACTGGAAATATAAGACAAGTTAAACACAAAGTAAGGGGCAAAATAATTATGAAGAGAGCAAAACTCAGTGAAATATAAAACAAACTCTAGAGAATGTTAATAAACCAAATGTTGTTAATAAAATGTTAATGTAATAAAATTGATAATTCTGTAGTCAGACTGATTAGTTTAAAAAAAAAAAAAGAGACACAAATTACCAATATCAGGAATGTAAGAGGAGGCATCCCTACCAATACTAGAGGCATTAAATGATAAGAAAGTGATGTTACCCATCCAACTTTATGCAATGCGCTCTACAAATTAGAGATGAAATAGGCAAATTTCTTGAAAGAACAATATGGAAAAGAAGATCAAAGTTGGAGGACTTAGGCAATCTGTTTTAAAGACTTAACTATAAAGCTGTAGTAATTAAAACAGTGTGAGTTATTGGTGTAAGGACAGACCTGTGGATAAATGGAACAGAATGGACAGTCCACAAATAGACCCACATTTATATGGCTAATTAGTTTTCAACAAATATGCCAAGGTAATTTAATGAGGCAAAGAATATTATACCTAAAAATGGTGCTAAAATAATTTGATATGCATTTGCAAAACTCAAACCTTTATATGACCTTTACTTCAAAATTAAAAAAATAATTTTTATTCAAACTGGATCAGAGACCAAAATATAGATGAAATAAAACTGTAAACTTTCTAGAAGAAAGTATAGGAGAAAGCCTTTGTGACTTGATATTAGGAAAAGATTTTTCTTGAGAGCTCACAAAATGAGACTTTGGTAAATTAGATTTCTTTAAAATAAATAAAAAGACTTTGCTTATTCAAAAGACACTGTTAAGACAAGCCTCTTAGATAGCCTCATCCACCAGAAGGCAGACAGCAGAAGCAAGAAGAACTACAATACCGCAGCCTGTGGAAAAAAACCCACATTCGCAGAAAGATAGACAAGATGAAAAGACATAGGGCTGTGTACCAGATGAAGGAACAAGATAAAACCCCAGAAAAACAACTAAATGAAGTGGAGATAGGCAACCTTCCAGAAAAAGAATTCAGAATAATGATAGTGAAGATGATCCAGGACCTCAGAAAAAGAATGGAGGCAAAGATTGAGAAGCTGCAAGAAACATTTAACAAAGACGTAGAAGAATTAAAGAACAAACAGAGATGAACAGTAAAATAACTGAAATGAAAACTACACTAGAAGGAATCAATAGCAGAATAATTGAGGCAGAAGAACGGGTAAGTGACCTGGGAGACAGAATGGTGGAATTCACTGCTGTGGAACAGAATAAAGAAAAAAGAATGAAAAGAAATGCAGAGACCTAAGAGACCTCTGGGACAACATTAAATGCAACAACATTTGCATTATAGTGGTCCCAGAAGGAGAAGAGAGAGAGAAAGGACCAGAGAAAATATTTGAAGAGATTATAGTCGAAAACTTCACTAACCTGGGAAAGGAAATAGCCACCCAAATCCAGGAAGTGCAGAGAGTCCCATACAGGATAAACCCAAGGAGAAACACGCCAAGACACAAAGTAATCAAATGGGCAAAAATTAAAGAGAAAGAAAAATTATTGAAAGCAGCAAGGGAAAAATGACAAATAACATACAAGGGAACTCCCATAAGGTTAACAGCTGATTTCTCAGCAGAAACTCTACAAGCCAGAAGGGAGTGGCATGATATACTTAAAGTGATGAAAGGGAAGAACCTACAACCAAGATTACTCTACCCGGCAAGGATCTCATTCAGATTTAATGGAGAAATCAAAAGCTTTACAGACAAGCAAAACCTAAGAGAATTCAGCACCACCAAACCAGCTCAACAACAAATGCTAAAGGAACTTCTCAAAGTGGGAAATACAAGAGAAGAAAAGGACCTACAAAAACAAACCCAAAACAATTAAGAAAATGGTCATAGGAATATACATATCGATAATTACCTTAAACGTGAATGGATTAAATGCTCCAACCAAAAGACACAGGCTTGCTGAATGGATACAAAAATAAGACCCATCTATATGCTGTCTACAGGAGACCCACTTCATATCTAGGGACACCTACAGACTGAAAGTGAGGGGTTGGAAAAAGATATTCCATGCAAATGGAAATCAAAAGAAAGCTGGAGTAGCAATACTCATATCAGATAAAATATACTTTAAAATAAAGTATGTTACAAGAGACAGGGAAAGACATTACATAATGATCAAGGGATCAATCCAAGAAGCAGATATAACAATTATAAATATATATGCAGCCAACATAGGAGCACCTCAATACATAAGGCAACTGCTAACAGCTATAAAAGAGGAAATCAACAGTAACACAATAATAGTGGGGGACTTTAACACCACACTTACACCAATGGACAGATCATCCAAAATGAAAATTAATAAGGAAACACAAGCTTTAAATGACAAAATAGAGCAGATGGATTTAATTGATATTTATAGGACATTCCATCCAAAACAGCAGATTACACTTTCTTCTCAAGTGCGTATGGAACATTCTCCAGGATAGATCACATTTGGGTTGAAAATCAAGCCTCAGTAAATTTAAGAAAATTGAAGTCATATCAAGCATCTTTTCTGACCACAACGCTGTGAGATTAGAAATCAATTACAGGGAAAAAAAACATAAAAAACATAAACACATGGAGGCTAAACAATACATTACTAAATAACCAAGATATCACTGAAGAATCAAAGAGGAAATCAAAAAATACTTAGAGACAAATGACAATGAAAACACGACAATCCAAAACCTATGGGATGCAGCAAGAGCAGTTCTAAGAGGGAAGTTTATAGCTATACAAGCCTACTTCAAGAAACAAGAAAAATCTCAAATAAACAATCTAACCTTATGCCTAAAGAAACTAGAGAAAGAAGAACAAACAATACCCAAAGTAAACAGAAGGAAGAAATCATAAAGATCAGATCAGAAATAAATGAAATAGAAACAAAACAATAGCAGAAGTCAATAAAACTAAAAGCTGGCTCATTGAGAAGATAAACAAAATTGATAAACCGTTAGCCAGACTCATCAAGAAAAAGAGGGAGAGGACTCAAATCAATAAAATTAGAAATGAAAAAGGAGAAGTTAGAACAGACACCACAGAAATACAAGGCAGTCTAAGAGACTACTACAAGCAACTCTGTACCAATAAAATGGACAACCTAGAAGAAATGGACAAATCTTTAGAAAGGTATAACCTTCCAACACTGAACCAGTAAGAAATAGAGAACATGAAGAGACCAATCACAAGTAATGAAATTGAAACTGTGATTAAAAATTTTCCGACAAACAAAAGTGCAGGACCAGATAGCTTCACAGGTGAATTCTATCAAGCATTTCGAGAAGAGCTAACACCCATCCATCTCAAACTCTTCCAAAAAATTGCAGAGGAAGGAACACTCCCAAACTCATTCTATGAGGCCACCATCACGCTGATACCAACATCAGACAAAGATACTACAAAAAAAGAAAATTACAGATCCATATCACTGATGAATATAGATGCAAAAATCCCCAACAAAATACTAGCAAACAGAATCCAACAACACATTAAAAGGATCATACACCACAATCACGTGGGATTTATCCCAGGGATGCAAGGATTCTTCAATATATGCAAATCAATCAATGTGATAAACCTTATTAACAAATTGAAGGAGAAAAACCATATGATCATCTCAATAGATGCAGAGAAAGCTTTTCACAAAATTCAACACCCGTTTATGATAAAAACTCTCCAGGAAGTGGGCATAGAGGGAACCTACCTCAACATAATAAAGGCCATATACGACAAACCCACAGCAAACATCATTCTCAATGGTGAAAAACTGAAAGCATTTCCTCTAAGATCAGGAACAAGACAAGGATGCCCACTGTCACCACTATTATTCAACAAAGTTTTGGGAGTCCTAGCCATGGCAATCAGAGAAGAAAAAGAAATAAAAGGAATACAGATTGGAAAAGAAGAAGTAAAACTGTCAACTGTTTGCAGATGACATGATACTATATAGAGAGAATTCTCAAGATGCCACCAGAAAACTACTAGAGCTAATCAATGAATTTGGTAAAGTAGCAGGATACAAAATTAATGCACAGAAATCTCTTGCATTCCTATACACTAATGATGAAAAATCTGAAAGAGAAACTAAGGAAACACTCCCATTTACCACTGCAACAAAAAAGAATAAAATGCCTCGGAAAAACCTACCTAGGGAGACAAAAGACCTGTATGCAGAAAACTGTAAGACACCGATGAAAGAAATTAAAGATGATACCAACAGATGGAGAGCTATTCCATGTTCTTGGATTGGAAGAATCAACATTGTGAAAATGACTCTACTACCCAAAGCAATCTACAGATTCAATGCAATCCCTATCAAATTACCAATGGCATTTTTTATGGAATGAGAACAAAAAATCTTAAAATTTGTATGCAGACACAAAAGACCCTGAATAGCCAAAGCAGTCTTGAGGGAAAAAAACAGAGGTGGAGGAATCAGACTCCCTGACTTAAGAATATACAACAAAGCTACAGTAATCAAGACAATATGGTACTGGCACAAAAACAGAAACATACATCAATGGAACAAGATAGAAAGCCTGGAGATAAACCCACATACCGCTGGTTAACTAATCTATGACAAAGGAGGCAAGTATATACAATGCAGAAAAGACAGTCTCTTCAGTAAGTGGTGCTGGGAAAACTGGACAGCTACATATAAAAGAATGAAATTAGAATGCTCCCTAACACCATACACAAAAATAAACTCAAAATGGATTTGAGACCTAAATGTAAAACCAGACACTATAAAACTCTTAGAGGAAAACATAGTAAGAACACTCTTTGACATAAATCACAGCAAGATCTTTCTTGATCCACCTCCTAGAGTAATGGAAATAAAAACAAAAATAAACAAATGGGACCTAATGAAACTTCCAAGCTTTTGCACAGCAAAGGAAACCATAAACAAGACTAAAAGACAACCCTCAGAATGGGAGAAAATATTTGCAAATGAAGCAACTGACAAAAGATTAATCTCCAGAATTTACAAGCAGCTCATGCAGCTCAATATAAAAAAACAAAAAACCCAATAAAAAAATGGGCAGAAGACCTAAATAGACATTTCTCCAAAGAAGACATACAGATGGCCAAGAAGCACATGAAAATCTGCTCAACATCACTAATTATTAGATAAATGCAAATCAAAACTACAATGAGGTATCACTTCACACCAGTTAGAATGGGCATCATCAGAAAATCTACAAAAAACAAATGCTGGAGAGGGTGTGGAGAAAAGGGAACCCTTTTGCACTGTTGGTGGGAATGTAAATTGATACGGCCACTATGGAGAACAGTAGGGAGGTTCCTTAAAAAACTAAAAACAGAATTACCATATGATCCAGCAATCCCACTACTGGGCATATACCCAGAGAAAACCATAATTCAAAAAGACATATTCACCCCAATGTTCATTGCAACACTATTTACAACAGCCAGGTCATGGAAGCAACCTAAATGCCCATCGAAAGACGAATGGATAAAGAAGATGTAGTACGTATATACAATGGAATATTACTCAGCCATAAAAAGGAACAAAATTGGGTCATTTGTTGAGACGTAGATGGATCTAGAGACTGTCATACAGAGTGAAGTAAGTCAGAAAGAGAAAAACAAATATCGTATATTAATGCATATATGTGGAACCTAGAAAAATGGTACAGATGAACCGGTTTTCAGGGCAGCAGTTGAGACACAGATGTAGAGAACAAACGTATGGACACCAAGGGAGAAAAGCGGCAGGGGGTTGGGGGTGGTGGTGTGATGAATTGGGCAATTGGGATTGACATGTACACACTGATGTGTATAAAATTGATGACTAATAAGAACCTGCTGTATAAAAAATTTAAAACAAACAAAAAACAACAAAAGACACTGTTAAGAAATGAAAATGTAAGCCATATACTTGGGAGAAAATAGTCACAATACATATATCTCAGAATGGACTTGAAACATAATATGTTAAAACTTTTTCAATTCAAGAAGACAAAAAACTTTTATAAATAAATGGGCAAATATTTGGACAGACACTTTACCAAAAAGCTATCTGAGTGGCAATTATGCAATGGAAATATGCTCAATATAATTAGTTATAAGAGAAATATGAGACTGCAATTAAATGTCATTATCTACTCCCTAGAATGACTAAAATTAGAATGGCTATAGTTATATGATATAATTTCTTTCCTGTTCACCTCAGAGAAATCAAAATATATGTCAGTACAAAAGCTCTTCTGTGAACATCTATAGCTACTTTATTTATAATATCTGCAAACTGGAAATAAGTCAAATATCAATCAGCTGGTGAATGGATATACAAATTGTGATATAACTACACAATGGAATACTACTCAACAACTCAACAATTAAATGAAAAAAATCAGTGATACACACAACAACAAAATTTCAAAAATATTCTGCTGTGTGATAGAAGACAGGTGCAAAAGACTAGGCAATGTGTGACTTTTTTTTTTTTTTTGCGGTACGCTGGCCTCTCACTGTTGTGGCCTCTCCCGTTGCGGAGCACAGGTTCCGGACGCGCAGGCTCAGCAGCCATGGCTCACGGGCCCAGCTGCTCCGCGGCACGTGGGAACTTCCCAGACCGGGGCACGAACCCATGTCCCCTGCATCGGCAGGCGGACTCTCAACCACTGCGCCACCAGGGAAGCCCACAATATGTGACTTTATATGACATTTTATAAAGGAAAAACTATAGTGACATTGAAAAGATTGGGGTAGCCAGGTGAAGAGCCAATGGGAAGGGGATCTAACTGCAAAGAGGCATGAGGAAATGTTTTTGAGGTCATGGAAACGTCCTGTATCTTGATTTTGGTGGCTAGTATATGACCATATACGTTTGTCAAAACGCTGAATTATGCCCTTAAACTTAGTGAATTTTATTGTATAGAAATTATAGTTCAATAAAATTCATTAAAAATACTGAGTAGAGGGTATTTCCATAGTATGTTTCTTTGAGACAGTATTTTTGAAAACCTGTTAAAGAGTATTAAAATGCTTGTCCATGTAAAGGTTGACATCTTACTATACTGATCCAATAGTATTTGATTGTCTTATGGCAGTGATATTGTTTCTATAGATACTATATGACTATATAACACTCTAATCAACTAGATTCTTTTATTTAGGCAGCACAAAGTCCCAGGCCAGAGAAAGCTTAAAGAGGATAGTGACAGAAATGACGACATTTTACGATTCAGCTCAAATGAGAGGCAATAGGTCACTATTTAGATATGACAACTAGAAAAAAAAATTCTTGTGTCAACTATCAGAAACATGTTCACTTTTTGAAATATCTGTGCCAGACCCCTAAGAAATATTAGGAAAGACAAGCATAATGAAGTTCATGAAGCCTCTATAAGATATGAAATCCCAATATGAGTTGGTCATCTAGTCTTGAGAGGAAACTCTTGAGATGGATTGACAAGGAAATCTGACATGAAGCTTTAGTTTAAAAACCTTGGTGAGGAAGCTGGAGAGAAGGCTATCATGAGAAAGAGAACTGTCATCTTTCTTTATTCCATACTACCAGCTATATCCAAGTTTCCAGCCACACTGTCTTAGGCTAAAACAATTGCTGGCAACCCCATTTTTCTTTGCTGATGTCACTTGCAAAGAAAGTCACTTTCAGTTTATTTGTGTGGGTATATTTTTCCCTTTCCCTTGGCATTTTTGAGTTTTACATTATTAGATTCTAGCCCTCATTGTGAACTGCTTAGTGGTTTATTAGGGACAAGTGTGGCCACTGCCTCTGGAAGATGCCAGAGTGGTGTATATAAACCATGATGAGGCTTTAGCCGACAGTGGATGGTATGTTAGCTTTGGCCTTGAGTTCTTGAGGGATCATGATTTAAAAAGTTGTTCAGGGAGACATATTGCTCTTTTTAGGTTGCCAACTTTGTGGCTTTCCTGTGGAGTTGGACTAGTTTTCATCAACAGCTGTGGTTAATTTTCAGGAGCTAGGAGTAGCCATTTTAGAGGCGAATCTTCCCCTGTCTTTGAATGGTGAATGAAGTTTTTGACTCTTTGGTCGCTGTGGTGTGTGCTTTTTTAATTTCCTTAACTGAGGATTGATTAAAAGTGATTGGCTTGGATTTTGTGTAAGCTAAGCAGAGACCTAGGGGATGTTCAGTGACACTTCATGTAACCAAAGAGTATTCTCACATTAATGGTTGGGAAGAGGCAATCGAGGGGTGAGATGCAGAGACAAGAAAGGATAATAATAGGTTGATGTTTAGCTGTTATTTACCATAGCTGTGGATGTGGGTTTTAAAGTGTACATGACACAATTCCTTATATATGAGGAGTAAAGTGGCTGACTTGATTTTTCATTTATTTTAGGTACAATTTACATGCAATAAATTATGTCTGTAAATTTTACTGAGTGCACAGTTTGTGAGTTTTGACAAACACAGTCATATAAGCACCACTGTAATCAAGGTACAGAACTGTTCCAGTACCTCCCCAAATTTTCCTGTTCCCCGTTGTAGTTAACTCTTCCTCTGATTTTAATATTTGCCTTTTCCAGAAAGTCATATAAATTCAATCACATAGTATATAGATTTTTGAGTTGGCTTCTTTCACTTAGCATAATGCGTTTGAGATTTATTCATGTTGTTGCATATGTCAGTAATTAATTCATTTATATGGGTGAATGATATCCCACTGTATAGGTGTGTCACAGTTTATTCACCGGTTGAAGGATATTTGGGTTATTTCTAGGTTTTGGAGACTATGAATAAAGCTGCTGTAAACACCAATGTGGTGGTTAATTTTAGGTGTCAATTTGGTTGGGCAACAAAGTGTCCAGATATTTGGTCAAACATTATTCTGGATATTTCTGTGAGGGTGATTTTGGATGAGATTATCATTGAAAATCAGTGGGCTTTGAGTAAAACATCACTCTCCATAATATAGTTGGGCCTCATCTAAACACTTGAAGGTCCAAATAGAACAAAAAGGCTGGCCTACAACCTTACCCCTCCTCCCGCTCCCCCCCCAAGAGAGAATTCTCCAGTATACTGCCTTTGGACCTTATTTACAACATTGGCTCTTTCCTGGTTCTAAATCAGATGACCTTTGGACTCAAACTGGAATATCGTCTCTAACCTGCTGGCCTACACTGCAGATTTTGGACTTGCTAACTTCTATAATTACATGACCAATTCCTTATAATAAATCTCTTTGTGTGTATATATATATATATATATATATATGTGTGTGTGTGTGTGTGTGTGTATACACACACACACACACATTCTGTTGCTTCTGTTTCTCTGGAGAACCCTAACACAACCCACATACAAGTTTCATGTAAACACAAATTTTCATCACTTGGAGTAGCATTGCAGAATCTCATGGTAAAGGCATGTTTAACTTTATAAGAAACTGGCAGACTTCTTTCATAAGTGGCTATACTATTTTACATTCCTACCAACAATACATGAGAGTTACCATTGCTCTGTATCCTTTCAAACACTTGGTATTTTCAACATGTTATTTAAAAAAATTTAGTCATTCTAAATTGGGGTGTAGTAATATCTTACTGTTTTATGTTTTTGAGTAATGGTATGTTGAACTTGGAGCTAGTCTGGGAGAGCCCTGTCATTATTTTCTGGTTGTCTCGATATCTCGTACTGACCCCTTGGTCAAGATAAGGATGAAATCACTAAATAATAATTTATAAGTTGCTGTTCTAAACCTAATACTCCCCTGGAGTGGTTTTAAAGTATGTTCGTGAGTTATTTAATATGCCTCCTTTCAAGAGATAAAGCTTAATTCCCCCCTCCCCCCCAAAAAAAAGAGTAGGTTATCCTTATTGGCTCACTTTTAATGAACAGCATATATAACTTTCAAAACTAATAAAACACTCCCTCCTTGCTTCCCTTTCTCTGGGATTACTCCCTGTGGGGAAAGCCAGTCAGCTGCCACATTGTGAAGACACTCAAGAAGCCTTATATGGTGGCCCTTGTAGGGAGAACCGAGGACTAGTAAGGAACTTGTTCTGAGAACTAGTAAGGAACTGTCTTAGTCTTAACCTCTTGCTAAGACTCATGCAAATGAGCCATCTTGGAAGTGGATCCTTCAGCCCCAGTCAAGGCTTCAGATTACTGCATCCTCAGCCAACATCTGGAGTGCAACCTCATGAGAGACCCTGGGCCAGATCCACCCAGCTAAGCTGCTCCTGAATAACTGATCCATAGAGACTATGAGATGATAAATGTTTGCTGTTTAAGCTACTAAGTAATGGAGTAGTTTGTTATGTAGCAATAGATAGCTAATACAGATTAATACAGATTTTGGTACTGGGATTTGGGGTGCTTTTATAACACACATAAAAATGTGGATATGGCTTTAGAATCATGCAGTGAGCAGAAGGTGGAGGGACTTTGTTATTAATTATTCTGGCAGAGTCTCGGGAACTCCCCCAAATTATTGCTTTTGCATTTTAACTTTGGTATAAAAATAGGCTCTACCTGATTTTAGTCTCTTTTAAATAGATTTTACAATGACTGACTCAAATTATGTACAGAGGATCATTTGTTTTAGGACTTTAAAAATGTCATACAGTTAACAAGTAAAATCATAAATCATGAAACACTCTTATCCGATTTCTTAAATATCTCCCTTTTTAGTGATTACTGAACAGTAGGAAGTCCTTGTCTCAATTTTTGTTTTAAATTTTAATCTCAGTATGAGGTTTTAAAATAAAAAGTTTGGATGGAAATAACTGATTATCTGGTTCCAAAGGACATTTCCAAAAGAGATCTCTTGGGTATAATCCATGCACCTAAGTCTCACAGAGAAGGAGATTTACCACTTAAGGAGTTTAGTATCATTGGTGGACATTTTACATGTACATTCTTTAAGCCTCAAATTTAATTTCTTTGGCAATCCAAGCTATTCTTTGTACAGGAGAAGCCAGATTCTCTGCTATACTAATATATCATACCTGCCTTCTGTCAATTCCACAGTGCTACATAAATTGCTGAGTTCTGCTTTTTTGGCTTTTTCCTGGCCAAGGTGTGAAGAGGCCCAGGAGAGAGGAAAGTAAATCAGAATGTGTATACTGTCTTTTCCTCTCAATAACCAGGTCTGACTTAATCCTTGGCAGAGCTGAAGCACCCTGGTTTGCCATGGTCGAGTCTTATTTCTTTCTGTTCTGGGGGTTGTGATGCATATATTTAAACTTATATTGAGTCATTAATATCCAGAATTGACAAGGAAAGGGAGAAAAGTACTATTGAACAGCTACCAGGTACCATTTATGTCACACAATAGCTTAAATGTATATTGGATTGGCTGGCACAGTTTGGCCAAACCTGTGTTGTTAAGTATTGATCAGGATCAGTCCAGCCATAACTATCAGCATGTCTCAACTCAACTTGGAAGAAATTGTTGAAGGTCATTCTCGTGGAATATATGAAACTGATCCTTCGTATTTAGATAGAAAATCTGGCTTGTTTCCTATAAATTTTCTGCCAGGTCATGGTACACGATATTCAGTACAGTTTGAATATTAGCCCTGGACCCCTGGCAGTCCATTGAGGTAGGCATCCAAGGCATATTTGCTAGAACCGAGCTCTGCTTTTGTGGGAAGTCAGGTACATTGTTCCTTTATTGTCATGAATTCACTGTCACTTAATGACTTTTTCCAGTGATGGGTTCATGAGTGGTGAGAATACCTGGCACAAATTAAACCCGTATGTATATGTGTGAAATATTCTCTGTTAGTTGTGCCATTATATAGTGTACTGGTTTGGTTTTCAGGAAGTATACTTCAGGATGGACTTAGGAGTGCAGAAAGTTTATTTGGGTTTAATACCTGTGAAAGGAAAAGGAAGGAAGCAGGATTGGGCAGGGGTGAGTCATCAGACTGTAATACAGACCTGTTAAGTTTCTGCCAGCCCATTGGGGAGCTCTATCACAAAAATCATCATCTGGAGTAATTCTGCATTAGGCTGAGATGCCTAGGCCTTTGTACCACAGTCTTTATCAGTCATTAGGGGCCACCTTGAGAAGAATGTGACCTTGGTTCCCTTGGTTCTAAAGCTGAGGCAGACCCTGAAGAGCTAACTGCTGAAAGCTGTCAGCTGACAACATTTTTTCTTTTTGCTGCTGGACATGGAGTGCTTTCTCAAAGAGGGATCTGAGCAGCACATCTCCATATCTGCTACATGTAGCTAAAGGCAGATCTTGTTTTGGCTGTTTACTGTGCCATCCTTACTTCAGTTAGGTCACAGAGATATAGCTATAATCTGTGCATAGATCTAGAGATATAGTAAAGCCTTTCTTTTCTGAAAGTTTATTAATAAAAGTAAAAGTCAAAGTGGAAAATGATAAAATGTTAAAAATAATGCATGTCTAATTTAACTTAATGTTATTTTATCTTTTATGTAGAGACATGTCTTTTATGTAGGGACAAAACCTTTTCTTTGAGTATGAGCCTTTTGATTAGAATTCCACTTTATCTTTCATGCATAGGGAATACCAATAAAACATGATACTGAATTTGCAGTTTTTTTTTTTGTTTTTTTGTTTTTTTGCGGTACGCGGGCCTCTCACTGTTGTGGCCTCTCCCGTTGCGGAGCACAGGCTCTGGACGCGCAGGCTCAGCGGCCATGGCTCACAGGCCCAGCCGCTCTGCGGCATGTGGGATCTTCCCAGAACGGGGGCACGAACCCGTGTCCCCTGCATTGTCAGGCGGACTCTCAACCACTGCGCCACCAGGGAAGCCCTGCAGTTTTGTTTTCTTAAAGCAGAGCACAACCTTATACACTGTGAAACAATCTGAGTACAGGATTCCCTAGATTTTTATGATTTTTCCACCAGTATTTCATATTTATTTTTATACCAGTTTAATTCAATAGTGTTTTTAAATGATTCACCTTAATTTAGACTTTTCAAGTCATCTGACCTAATTTTTATTTTAACCTCCTCTCCTTTTGCACTAATTTTTACTCAGCTTAGATTATATTTAATGAAAGTCATTGCATAAGAATAAATAGATTTGACTTTGGTGTGTGTATGACTTAATAGATGAGAACAGAAGTATTCAGGCTTCCTAGAGAGGGGTATACTAGCTCTAAGGCTTCAGTTAGTGGTGAACATTGGCCAGTGTCTTTTGTAAAGGGGAAAGAAAGTGTCATTTGATCAAGCAAATAAAACGAGAGCTTTGTATATTTATAGCTGTATCTCCAACTACATCTGTAATTATAGCTTATATCTGTTAAAGGACATTCAAGAACAATAAATATTTTGTTACTAGAGAGGGATATAGGCCCAAATCACTACCTAATGCCTTACTTTGGTGAACTGGGCTGGGCTGTGAGAGAGTCTCAGCATGCCTTTTGACCTATTAGTGTAAAGCCTGGATTAGGGTAGCAGTAATATTCTTTTTCCCTCTAGGCCCTATTCTGTTTCCATTGACCATGCAAGGGCCTCCCTCTAAGTCAGTGTCTTCCCTAGGATCCTTTCACAATACCAGGTGCCTGAGATAAAGTGAGCCAAGAGAGATAAGAGTTCAAAGAGAAGAAGGCGTTTGTCCCGAATCAGTTCTATTTATAATCACTTTACTCCTCTACCTAAAAGCTCCATCCTCAACTTCATGTCCCTGAAAGAGTCTGTTTTTCCCTGACTTTTGGAATTGAAGAGAGGAAGCCTTGAGAGCCCCTGAAGATTAGCATGTGCCATGAACACCATTTTTATATTCATTTTTAAAGGGTTAGTACGGACCTTTCTTCTGTTAATTTTTGTGGATGGCTTGACTCTGGGCTCTTTGAATAATGTTTGCAAACATCTGGCTGGAACATCCCATCAACCTGGAATAACTATACCTAGCATCCTAGTTTTCGTACTTATGAGAAAGAACCATGGAAAGGAGGTAGCTAATCATATGATTCAAGATCTCTGGATGATGATTAGTTAAGCTGAAAACCCTGATAAGAGTCTATAAAGTCCTGCTTCAATTAAAGATGAAGCACACATAAAAGCTGCCGATGCCCTGTGTCTGTCCCAGAATTGATTTCTTTGAAGAGATGTATTCTCAGTGCCAAGACATTTCAACAGCTTTCACTGTTTCTCCTCATTTTGTAGGCACTGAAATTTACATTTTCTCTTAATTTACAAATACGTGACGAGACTGTTGGACTACTGGTATCAAATAGAATATTGTAGCAGGAAAGGTAGAGTAGTTGATGTTTTTAAAAAGGAAATTTTCCTAACTTTTTCATTCCTAACCTTTAAACTGATATTTAAATAAAACATGGTGATGGTTATGATTAGGTGTTAAGATTTTACATTGATATTATTACATTGTCAGAATGATCATCTGTTGTACAAAGCTCCCATACTTATGTTTAGCTGTGACAGTTGAAGACATTTAAGTAAGAATGCTATTATGTAGTCAGAGCAATTCCTAGGGTCTACATGTGTGTGCCTGATGGACCTATACCAGGTGTTCTTTGGGTAGGGAAGAGAAGAATGGAGAGTTTATTAAGGTTGCTGTTGTGTTAATCATGGTACTTGCTGTAGTTTCTTTTGAAAGAGGTTAAGGAAACTGATCAGCGTTTAAACCAATCCATAGCTTGGGACTTTTTAATAAGATTCACTCTTTAAAGAGGGGAAGATTTTTTTTCCTATGCATTAAGAGATAAGTGTTACATAAACCACAGTTAATCCGGTACATGGTTTTTGTTTTGTCAGGGATAAAAGACTGTTGTTAACAAAGAAAGCAAAAGCTTATGTTTGGAGAAAAGGGCCAGGAGCCATGCATGGCCTGTTACCAGGGACTTCTATATCTAAGTGGCAGCAAGACTCTGCTCCTCACAAGAGCCACAGGTGTTCAACTCCATCAAATACCCTTGGAAGGTCTTTCATTTAGTCTTCGCTTTGGTCTCAAGACAAGACAGCACCTTTGGTGGACCTCTTTCCTTTTCCTATATAATATTTTCATTTTCTGCCTCATTTTATTAGTAGTATCTCCTTTTTACTTTGGGTTGCTGCATTAATTACTTACATGTACCTACTTAAGGGCAGGTAAACTTTAACAAAAGTTTAAAGCTCAAGTGTAGTTGAAATGAAATAATCTTTATGCCTTATGAAAATACACAAGTGAGTCATTCTTTATTGGAACTAAAGGCTCAAGCTAAGAAATTTTTCCCATAATCTTTTAAACATATGTTCAGCAGAGATTAAAAAAAATCTGTTTAGGCTGGAATCTTCTACTAAGTTAATAAAATGTTAATGTTTTCCCATGTTATAAATTTAGACATTTCTAGGATCCTAAAGTCACAGTGGTTAAAACTTTGAGACAATACTAAGAGTGGAGTGCAGAGTATGGAAAAAGGAGAGGTACTTAAAGATTCCTTTTTATCTCTGCTAGTCTCACTTTCTCACATTGTGTTGGACTAGGCAGTTCCAGTTGCATAATTAAAGTCTCCTCTCCAGAATGTCTGCTTTACTCATTACACAAAAGTAGATTAAACATATTGGTGTGTGATACGTGGAAATGGTGTATGTGTGTATGTGTGTGTGAATAAAAGGATCGTGCAGACTTTTGAGTGAGAGCAGGTTGACTTTATATTTATTTTCTAAGAGTACATAAGAATACAACAGTGCCCCCAGAGATAAAATCCTGTAAGTTTTAGAAAAAGTAAAAATTTGAAATTTAAAGAAATGTCATTTCTTATGTTTTCTTTCTTTGGTGACCTTTTTTTTTTTTTTTTTTTAATGCTTGTGGTGGAAATTTTTTCTCTCTTTGAATGAGAGAGCTTTTGGTATTTATTGATAGCTGAGAACATTCATCTCTCATTCCAAATAGACAAGATTGACACCTTTGAGGTCCCCGGCATACTTATATCCCCAAATCTGCACAAATAGCTTTTGGGGCCACTCTGTCATCAGGGCACCTACTTTCAAGAGAAATGGATGAGGTAATGTCTGTAGGAACTTTGAGAAGGCTAAGCACCAAAAATAAAATATTTTTAGAAGAAGTTATTACTTTGGACAGGCAAGACCTAAATGTGTAATGTAAAGCCAAGTGAGGAGAACACAGAATTGTGGTGCCAGTCAAAAGCAGCACTGTGATCATGGATGGGTGCTGAGCCCTGAGGAATAAAAAGATTGCATGGAAGGCACAGGAAGAGAGCAAAGGAGAATCAAGGACTGGATTAAATGACCGAATAGAGACCAAAAAGCCTGGAAAGGTAGAAGATCACAGAGGATAACAAAGGAAGTGGGAGTTTGGCTTCTTATTACCTTGCTTTCTTTAATCAAGCTATTTATTTTAAAAAGTGTTTTCTCTCTTTTACTTTCCTATTTGTTTCCTAGTATTCTCCATTTCAATTTATGGCTTTTATTGACATTTACATTCTTATTTATATTGTGAACAAAGCTAAGGAATAATCCTCAAACATTACTTTTCTTTCTTTTTTTTTTTTGCAGTACACAGGCCTCTCACTGCTGTGGCCTCTCCTGTTGCGGAGCACAGGCTCCGGACGCGCAGGCTCAGCGGCCATGGCTCACGGGCCTAGCCGCTCCGCGGCATGTGGGATCTTCCCAGACCGCGGCACGAACCCGTGTCCCCTGCATCGGCAGGCGGACTCTCAACCACTGCACCACCAGGGAAGCCCCTAACATTACTTTTCTTATCACTGGTGTACAGTGAAAGTCTTCGTCTATTATAGGAAAATTTTCAGCATTTTAAAAGATATCTTTCAAATGAAAGATTACTTAGATGAGCAATTGTAAAATAGTTGAAATTATGGTCATTGAAGTTGGAGTTGGAGGAAGGGGGCCTAGAATATTTCCTGCTCAGATTTTCCCCTCCTTGGGGTCTAGGAGACTCCCATAACTTCCTGATTGCTGGATAAAATCTAAACTCCACAGTTGACATTCAAACTTTTTGGTACCATGGACTCATTTCTGTAATTCTTGGTCACTCATTCCTATAATACTCATTCCTCTTTCCTATAATACTTGATTAACCTCATTCCTCATTTGTTTTAAGTGTGTCTCTGCTTTTCCACTTGGGCCCTTGCCACATTGTTCTTACAGCTCACTTTATATTTTACATGTTCCTCTTGCCTATAATGTTCTTCAGTTGAACTATGTACAACTCCTTTGGACTTGTCTAAATCCAAAGAGGCTCAGCTGCTCTTGACCTATGCCACCCTACTCTGCTTTTCCTTTTACTGTACTCACACCTTTATTATTCCTCATCATCCACAACATCTTAAGACCTTCAGCTTAAAAGCCCAGCACTACTCAATGTCTGAAGCAATCTGGACCAGAATACAGAAACTTGATTATAAGAGCTATCATCTGTGATAGGTAGAACCCAGAATTATTCCTGCTGCCCAAAGCCTAGAATTTTATCTGAATAGGGTGAACTGTTGGGTACCATAGATACCTGGTCTGGATGATTGCTCTTTTGTCTCAGTTCCATACAGTTTAGGACAGACTCTAGTGTTTGAATTTACCTAACTTTGATGTTTCCCTCTCTTGGGGATTAGATCTTATTTCTATCAATGTAGATTCTAGTTGAAAGCATGCTTTATCAGGGGCAATGGTGTCATCATTCCCTGGACAGTGAGTTTCTTTGAATCAGTACCAAGAGTGTTTTCTTTGTAGTCTTTGCATAAGCTGGTTTGAACTTCCTTACAGCATGGTAGCCTCAGAGCAGTTGGATTGCTTATATAGTGACTCAGCACTCCACTGTGACTGTTCTAGCAAGCAAGATGGAAGTTGCAATGCCTTTATTGACCTCACCTTAGAAGTCATGCAGCAGCACTTCCACCACATTTTATTGATTTCAAGGCAGTCATAAACCCTCCTAGATTGAAGGGTAGGAGGATTCGACACCACATTGTGATGGGGCATGGCAAGAGTCTAGAAAAATGGTAAGACAGGAGATGTTGTTGCAGCCGTCTTTGGAAAGTACAGTCCGCTACAGGCTACGTGTATAGTTATAGTTAGCATTTATGAACATAGCATAGATAAAGATAAACTTGGCTTCTTGCTTGGACAATAGTATAGTATAGCATGTTCACATATTGCCTGTTCTAATAATTTAGATATTTAAAGGTTGATAGTGGTTATTACTACCTTGAAATAAGAAGTGATATGTAGTTGAAGTTCATTGATACATATTAATTATACACTGGGTGTTGGAGGCTGTGGTAAGGACCAGTATTTATTCTAGTGCTTTAAAGATGACCTAGGAATAGATGACCAGGATCTGTCTTGCTTCTAAGTAGAGCCGCCCAGGAGAGCAGTTCAGAGGTATAATGGGGGAGGGGCCCTCATAATGGGCCGAGAGTAAGATGCTAGTCCAAGTCAGAGAGACAAAGGAGAAAGGGTTAGAATGCTGACTGTGCAATTTGTCAGGAAGGTCCTAGAGACTAACAAAGAAGTGAAGATGACATCAGAGAAGTATCCAAGTAGGTAGGTATTGTGTTAATAGTCACACCAGGAACTAGTCCCACAAACATGGCTTATGTATTAATTTGGAGGTGAGTGCTTAAAGCAGCAGAGCAGCATTGGACACAAGCCTCACACAAGTTGGCATAAAAATTAATCTCAGTAAATTAATTTTTGTAAGAGAATTACACAAACTCATTCTGACTAATGAATTTTCTAAGAGCTGCCTTGTTTATAAACAGTCCATGTGAGGTTTTTAATAATATTTCATGTTGGTAACTGTGGCAAGTTGTAACCATACCTCTTTTTATTGTGTTTTGCTTTATTGCACTTTGCAGATGTTGCATTTTTTACAAAATGAAGGTTTGTGGGAACCCTATGTTGAGCAAGTCTATTGACATCATTTTTCTAAGAGCATTATTTTTAAATTAAAGTATGTACTGTTTTTTAGATAATGGTATTGTATACTTAATAGACTACATTATAGTGTAAAGATAACTTTTTATGCACTGGGAAACCAAAAAATGTGTGTGACTCACTTTGTTGCAGTATTTGCTTTATTTTGGTCATCTGGAACTGAACCTGAAATATCTCAGAGGTATGCCTGTATTTTGAGATCACTATCCCTGTGTGTATGTTTATCTATATACAATTCTATTTCTATATTTCTATCTACGTCTGTGTCCAGGCCATTTCCATCTTCCATGTCCTTACCCATAACTGTATGTATATCTATATATCTATGTTTATATCTATATCTATATATGTATATCTATATCTATATCTACATCGATATCTCTCCAAGATGTCAGCTGGAGATTCACTGCATCTTAAGAATCAGATAAGATTGGCTTAAACCTCTATTTCCCTTCCATTTCCTTCTCAAGATTTTTATAGTTCTTGTAGGAACAGAGAAAGGTTTATGATCTCATGATAACCTCTGACTTTGAGCTCCTGCTTCTACTACAAATAGGTTAATTTATGGATTGTCCCCAAATCCTGAAGGTTTTCAGCTTATTTTTCTGAACAAAGCTGATTCCCTCCTTTAACGGTTAGTTTTTGTTGCATAACGAATTGTCTTCAAAATGAGTGGCTTAAAACCAAAACCATTTTATTCAGTTCACTATTCTGTGGATCACCTAGGTTGTTCTAAGTGGGCTGGCTTGGCTGACCTCTTCTGGGCTCTCTCATGTATCTGTGGTCAGATGGAAGTTGGGTGGTGGCTAAATGATCTGGATGGCCTCAGTCATATGTCAAGAGTGGGTAGACTGGTTGGTTTTGTGGAGTGAGTGGCACACAGCTGGAACTGCTTGAATATGCTCTGTTCAGTCTCTCATTCTATAGGTAGCTAGCCTGAGCTTCTTCACATGGTGGTCTCAGAGTTCCAGAGAATCACACAAGTGACTTTTCAAGCCTCTGCTTGTGTCACACTTGCTAATGTCTCATTGGTCAAAATTATTCAAGTGGCCAAGGCCAAAGGCATTGTGGGAAGGGATAACCCAAGTGTCTGGGGCAGTGAGGGAAGTTATTGCGGTAATTTTTGCAAACACTTTACCACATCTTTCTAAGAGAAGTTTAATGTCAGCTGTTAAATGCATATATTTTAAACTCTAATCCTTACTTTCCCCTAAAGACTCGATTTTTCATTAGATCGGGGAAATATTTTCTACTTCTTTTGAAACAACAACAACAAATAAAAATGTGGTAGCACTGGGCTTTGAGAAGTGTAGGGGACTTCTCAGTACAGTGACTGGGGGCCTCTAATGGCATTTAGTGGGCAGGGGTCAGGAATACTGGGGCCAGTTTGGCAAAGCACAGTTAAGGCTTGTCTTGCCCCTGTTGAGGAACACTGAGCTACATGTACCAAGGAGATATTTTTCCTTTTGAATTAATTTCCTTCCTCCTTCAAGGCTTAGGGAGGTAATTTTATGATAGAGGAGAAGGAACACTAGACTGAGTGAGAGGAAACTGAATTTCTAATCTTCTCTGTACCACACTCTGACTGCATGATCTGGAGCAAATCACTCAAGTATTCTGGAACTCAGTTTCCCACCTTAAAGTAACAGGGTTGGATGAGATGATATATGCTTATTTATGCACTTATTTCCCTCATCAATCCACAAAGAATTTGAGATGGCATGAAAACTGCATAAAGTAAAATAAATACTTGAGGAAATGTATACAAAAGGAAAACAAGAGAGGGGGAATAAAACATAAGGAAAACTGGTTCACAGAAAACATACTTTGAGAATCTATATGGCTGCTAGAAACAGACTTCAAATGTGACTCTAAGTAGAGAGGGAAACATCATTATAGAAGTCACAGCCACGATAAAATGAGAATACAAGTTGTTCAGGTGAAAGAAACAGTTTTGTTACTGAGACTTGAGAGGAACCCCTTAGGATATCATAATGATGTGTGAAAGACCATATTCTTGAAAGCATACAACAGATATGTTAAACAATTTTCCCACAGTGATTTCTTATCATATCCCTTAGTGTAAATTGATGTCATAACAAAAAGGGGCTAAAACAATGATCTCTAATATGCACCTCTGTTGATTTGATTTGTCTCAGTGGTAATATACAGACTATTTTCTAGAGTAATGTTCTTAATGGAAGTCCTTCAAGATGCCCTCAATGAATATTATTTTTCACTATTAGGTCTCAGTGATTTTAAGGCCCTTTCTATCTCTGTGGTTATAATAACTTATGTTTTGGGAAGAAAAAAGACTTTTGCTTTGTGTTAGTCTGCTAGGGCTACCATCGCAAAATACCACAGACTGAGTCGCATAAACAATAGAAATTAATTTTCTCATAGTTCTGGAGGCTAGAAGTCCAAGATCAAGGGGCCATCACGGTGGGTTTCTAGTGATGCCTCTCTTCTGGCTTGTTGACAGTTGCCTTCTCACTGTGTTTTCATATGGCATTTCCTCTCTGTGCCTGTGGAAAGAGTAAGATCTCTGGTTTTTCTTCCTTTTCTAATAAGAATACCTGTCCTATCAGATTAGGTCTACCCTCATGACCTCATTTAACCTTAATTACTGCCTTAAAGGCCCATCTCCAAATACAGTCACATTGATGGCTAAGGCTTCAACATACGAATTTTGAGAGATACAGTTCAGTCCATAACATGATTCTTTAATTCATCATGGTTCTTTAATAATCAACTGACATATTGAGGACAAGGATACATTTAATGTAGATTTCATTTTATTTCTTTGGTTTTCTTAGAATTTTCAGTTTGAAGCCAACAGAACCATTTCATTTTTTCCCCCAACGTGCTTTATTTTGTGTATACTTGAAACAACTTCAGAGATCTGACATCTGTATTTAAAATAATAAATGGAAATTATTGTAATCTGATGCATCTTACCTCTCAGATTGTCAGTTGAGGTAATTTCACCAGTTACAGATGAAAGTGGCTCTTTGGCATGTCTTCAGAGGGCTTCTTGGTGTTATATGACTTTTGGGATACATGGAAGAGATTCATATCTTGAGAAGCATATATGTGTGCATGTGTGTGTACATACATATGTTTAGACACTAATGCTAAAAATACAATTAAAGTGAAATACTTTATTGTTTATTGAATGGTAATATACACTTTTTGCAATACTGTTTGGAAAAGGGCAGAATCTAGTCTGTGGTTTCATCTTTGTTTAATAACCGAAAATATGTTATAGGGCAGCTAACATGCTTTCTGGCTTATCCCAGTGGCAATCTCATTCTCTAGTCCCCCAGCAACAGCCGTGTCAAATAAACCTAAGTAAAGAAGAAGAAAAAGAGGGGGAGAGTTGGAGAGGGTGGAGCTTGAGGTGGGAGTAGCAGTAAAAAAAAAAAAGAGAGAGAGAGAGAAAGCAGAGTTGCAAAGAAAATTGACTTAGGGTGGTATTTTTTTGAACCTTTATTATATTTGTGTTAGGATATGTTTTATAGGCTCATAAAATTCAGTCACATAAGCAGACTCAAAAGTAAAGCATCGAGCCTCAGTCTATTTGTTATCATTATAATAGTGTGAAAACCATTTCCATTGCAGGTGTTTCAAAGACCCATAGAGGTTGCATGACTTAAACATTAACATATTATTATAATAATATGAAGCTGCGACCCTTTGACCCATAAGCTTTTGACTTTAATAATTTCCAGGTTATTCCTTAGCCAAAATATGTTTTCCCTTCAATTTTCACACTGGTGCATTTTCCTTAATAAAGTACTAATATAATAAATAAATTATATCCAGATGAAAGCCTGTCATCCAGTACCTCATCCCAGCACAGTGCCTGCAAATGCTATAGTAAGGATTTCTCAGTGTGCTGCCTGTATCAGGGATAGAGACCTGGGAATCTGGCCGAGGTGGTATTTGATAAGAGGAAGAACAAAATGAATGGATGAGGTTAAGAAAAGATCACCTTGGACAAAAGTCTTAGAGGTCAGTACTTGCTTTTTTATTCTCTCATAAAGTGAAGGAGGGGATTGGGGTGAAGAGAAAAAAAGAGTTCATCACAGATTGAAAAACTTTGTGTCAAATGTGGGAAAAAACCCACCAAAGTGAAGTCTTTATCATGAAATGCACCTAACACAAAAGAATGAATGTATGGGTTTGAGGCATTTGGGAGTGATTGGTAGTCATATTATTTAGCTTGCTGCACACTAGATGGCTGTAGTCAGGTTTTCTGTTCTGTTAACCATGGAGTCAATGGTTTCATAAAGCTGTTACTCATTCGGAGGGAGTTTGTGTGCTTTATTTCCACATAGGATATCTGTCTGAAAAGTACATTGCATATCTAATAAACTGCTAATTGCTCAGATTGAGTAATCTTTCAATCAGTGATTTCTAAGAAAGAATGGTAACATTTATTTGAATATTGCATACTCTGAATGGATACTGTATTCATATCCAATAGTTATTAGATACTTTCCTCTTTTCTAGTGAGACAACCAGATTCTTCTCTTTTCTCTGCTCTCCTCCCTCCCTCCTGGTGTCTCTTCCTCCCTCTTCTTTCCTTCTTTCCTTCCTTTCTTCCTCCCTTCATTTCCCCTTCCTCTACTTTTTTTCTCCTTTTTTGTCAGATAGCCAACATAGGAGCTAAGGGAAGAAGAGAAGGGTCATCATGGTAAGTGAAGAGAGTTATAGAGAGAAATACAGATAGTCCTTTGGTGGTAATATCTTTTGAGGGGATTAGGCTTTCTACACACACACATACACACACATATACATTTGTAATACTGCTATAGAAGAATACATTGTCAGGGAGGAAGAGGAAAAGTAAAATTAGCATTTGTTGAACTTCTGTGTACCAGGTTCTATTAGACTGCTTCATTTAATTCTTAAAATAACACAAGGAAGTTCTAATGAGAAGGTAAAATATCTCTGATATCTGGTATTGGTATCTGTTTGTTACCAGCATTCGGATAGTACCCAAGCTGTTTAAAAAATACATGTTATTCACCATACAAAAATATGTGCAGACATAGTGATGCCAGCGATTCACTATTCAGTAACTCATTAAGAAAATATCTATGGATTGCCTACACTGTCCAGGTCAAAGAAAATAGTCAAGGTTATTTCATTAAATGAGTATTTGTGTGTGTACTCCTGTGTGTACATTTATTTGGTTTACAAACACTGCTACTTTGATGTTACAGTGTACAATTATGTAATGATAATGATAACAACTGATATTAACTGGGCACTTTCTCTTTGTCAGGGGCTCTAGTCTGCTGAATGGTGACTGCATATTAGGTTCCTTAGAAGTGGGAATTCCTATGGAATTTTTTCATTTAAATTAATTAAATAACTAATCATATGCTACGTTATTCCAAAGGTGACTTAAAATAAAGATTCAAATAATATGGTAAAAGAAAATAATTAAAAATGAACAAGAAACATGAGGTAATGGAAAAACAAAGTGAAGAAAGTATATCAAGCTGGCAGTGAGGCTGTGAAACAAATTATAGGCCACATATCTCCATGTATTTTCACCAGGGGCGGGGGAAGCATGGTAAGATACAGGGCCCATAAGGGAAAAATGAACTAGTTGTTGAGGATAAACATAATATCTGAGACTGAGATAAAGTTCTTTCGTAGGCCCTCATGTATGATGCCACATAAAGAACAGTATACTTACTGGAAACGCAGTCCAGTCCATTTTTCATTATAGGCTGATGGCTTCAGTACATTTAATTCTAGAACAATTCAGTAAACAGTTTTAATGGGGTAGAGGGAGAGGTTGAGTGTTGGGGCAGATGGAGTTGAAATGATGGGCCATATCATGTCCAGTTTTCTGGATTTTCTTGCTTAATCCAAGGAAAGATGGTATCAGAGGAATGTGTAGTCTGCATAATCTGATGAGATCCTTCATAAAATTAATATCTTTCAGCCAAGAGTGTAAAAGGCGTTGACCCACAGTAAATTCAAGATTAATTTCAGTGTCAAATATTTGGAATGCAGATATTCTGGATTAGTTCAGCCTTATGCTTTAATAATCAGTGAAACTGGGGATAGAGTTGACATCCTACAAAAGGGCATTATTTATGAATTCCAGAAGGTCCTATTATAGTGTAATTCCTGTGACAATACTCTTGTCAAATTACTTAGAACTTCACAACTGCATTTGTGTTTCACTGTGTGAGCCCCTCTCCCGCCTTCTTAGGCTTTATTTTAATGTTTCCAGTCATGAATCTGAAATAAGACAGTATTCTTTTTTTTAAAAATCAAACATCAATGTATATTTTTTCTATTAATGAGTCAATGCATTACATTTAGAAGATAAGGGATAATTCACTCATTGTCATGCAGAGTTAGCATTTAGATAACCATCTTTCAATATTTTTCTAGGAATAAGTTTAAAAATAAGTCTTACATATTATTTTTTATCTTACATTTTTTACTTAGTTTATCCAGTTCTTTCCCCTGGTACAGCATGGTGTTTGCAACAGTCTTTTAAGGTTGTACAATATTCTATTAAGTTGTGTTCTATACAGTTGATGTATTATAGTTTACTTAAGAATATAGTTTAGTTAAGCACTTGTAGATGTTGTGGTGTTAAAGACAGAAGAGACAGAAAAGAAAAGGAGTAGGAGAAGAGATAACGTGGGTTATTGCAGAGTTAGGTCAATAAATGCCCAGCCACTTCTCTGCCTTTTAAGAGATCAGAGCACAAAGAACTTTGTATGATAATAAAGGAAGTTAAGTAGAAAATGTGAAAAAAGTTTTTTCCCTAGTCTCCTTCCTCTCTCTTGCCTTCTACTTTACCAGTAGACATGATGGAAATATTTTAAATAAAAAATGGAAAGTAAGCATGAGAGAAGTAACAGGAAGTTGAGCCAGTTGAGTGATCTGATGTAATCTGCAGTAAGATCCTAAACTCTGAATCTAATGTAATCGAAATTAGTAAGGTCTGGATTTGTTTTTAGTGTAGCTGGAAATTTCCACAGAATTTCTAAATATCTTTTTTAAAGACAATTAAATTTATTACTATTTGCAAGGAGCCACAGTCTTGGATGATACGTGTTGGATATTATTATCATCAATAAATTTACAAGGCAGAAGAAATTGTACTGAAGTGTGAATCCATAGGCTTGGAGAGAGACTGCTGGGCCAACCACATTTCTTTTGTGACTCTTCTAGTCTACTAGATTTATAGCAGAGCACAATAACTATTAAATCTGAAATGTTATGTAATTTCAGAACTCAGTTTCCTCTAAGCTGCAGTGGATGCTTGAAGGTCTGGGATGGAACAACATGTTCTAGACTCTGGGTGGAAAGGCTAGTGTGGAAACTGTAAAGGAAACCTCCTGGAAAGCAAAGCCTGGGTCTGCACCCATAACTCACCACCATGTGCTTCCTCTGAAGCGTCACCCCTTGAGCTTAGGGAGCTCTTTTATTGCCAGCAGCACATTTTATACATCTAAGCATCGTCTTCAGTAACTGGATTTATTTCTATCATTAAAGAAAGACATTGCTTTGCATTTGGTTTCTTGGAGCATGGTATGGTGGGAGTGGAATATTCTTTAATGTTTCTGAATGTGGCTACAATCAGATCCTCATCCAGATTCTGCCTGTGAGGTTTATTTAAGAAAAGAGTTTGTTTTTCTTCATGTTGTCTAAAACCATGTTTATTTTTTTCCAAGTGTTGCAATTTATAGTCTGAGATTTGTGTGGTGATCTGGTTTTGGTCTCTTTGAACAAATAAAACCTTTCTTGGGAATGTAATTATTTTTTCCTTAGGCACTATGGTGGATATTTGGTGAAAGAGAAGTAGTGTTATTATTCTTCTCCTTTAGAGAATGAAATTTACATGGACTTCTGTCCCACTACATAACAAGGATTTTAAAGGTGGGAATGAGTGGCTGCTGCGGTATGATCTAGTAGAAAGAGCACTAGGCTACGGGTTAAGACCTGCCCTAATCTTGACTCTCATTAAGTAATTGTGTGTTTCCACATCTCTGATTTACTCTGTTGGATTGCATCTGATTATGACTATTAACCATTCATACATTTAATAAAAACTTGATTATAGACATTTAAAAACATATATGAAAGAAGAGGGAATAATAAAAAATAAACATGTATACATCTCCCAATTTCAGCAATCATCAGCACAGTTCTGTCTCATCTGTGCCTACAACTACCAGCATCACTGTCCTTCTACCCCAGAACTATGTTGAAGCAAATCCCAGATGTCATATCATTTATCTGTAAATACTTCATTATACATCTCAAAAAGATAGACTTTTTAATAAAAAACACCATCACAATTATTACACCTAAAAATTAACCCCTCAAAATACTTAATACCATCAAACTCCCAGTCAGTAGTCACATTTTCTCAGTTTTCATATATATATTTTTTAACATCTTTATTGGAGTACAATCGCTTTACATTGTTGTGTTAGTTTCTGCTGTATAAGAAAGTGAATGAACTATACGTATACTTATATCCCCATATCCCCTCCCTCTTGCGTCTCCCTCCCACCCTCCCTATCCGATCCCTCAGGTGGTCACAAAGCATCGAGCTGATCTCCCTGTGCTATGCGGCTGCTTCCCACTAGCTATCTATTTTACATTTGTTACTGTATATATGTCCATGCCACTCTCTCACTTCGTCTCAGCTTACCCTTCCCGTTCCCATGTCTTTAAGTCCATTATCTACGTCTGCGTCTTTATTCCTGTCTTGCTCCTAAGTTCTTCAGGACCATTTCTTTTTTTTAGATTCCATGTATATGTGTTAGCATATGGTATTTGGTTTTCTCTTTCTGACTTACTTCACTGTGTATGACAGACTCTAGGTCCATCCACCTCGCTACAAATAACTCAATTTCGTTTATTTTTTTGGCTGAGTAATATTCCATTGTATATATGTGCCACATCTTATTTATCCATTCATCTCTCAGTGGACCCTTAGGTTGCTTCCATTTCCTGGCTATTGTAAATAGTGCTGCAGTGGACATTGTGGTAAATGACTCCTTTTGAATTATGGTTTTCTCAGGGTATATGCCCAGTAATGGGATTGCTGGGTCATATGGTAGTTCTATTTCTAGTTTTTTATGGAACCTCCATACTGTTCTCCATAGTGGCTGTATCAATTTACATTTCCACCAACAATGTAGGAGGGTCCCCTTTTCTCCACACCCTCTCCAGTATTTATTGTTTGTAGATTTTTTGATGATGGCCACTCTGACTGGTGTGAGGTGATACCTCATGTAGTTTTGATTTGCATTTCTCTAATGATTAGTGATGTTGAGCATCCTTTCATGTGTTTGTTGTCAATCTGTATATCTTCTTTGGAGAAATTTCTATTTAGGTCTTCTGCCCTAAATTGGAATGGGTTGTTTGTTTTTTTGTTATTGAGCTGAATGAGCTGCGTGTAAAGTTTGGAGATTAATCCTTTGTCAGTTGCTTCATTTGCAAGTATTTTCTCCCTTTCTGAGGGTTGTCTTATGGTTTCCTTTGCTGTGCAAAAGCTTTTAAGTTTCATTAGGTCTCATTTGTTTATTTTTGTTTTTATTTCCATTTCTCTAAGAGGTGGGTCTAAAAGGACCTTGCTGTGATTTATGTCATAGAGTGTTCTGCCTATGTTTCCTCTAAGAGTTTTATAGTGTCTGGCCTTACATTTAGGTCTTTAATCCACTTTGAGTTCATTTTTGTGTATGGTGTTATGGCGTGTTCTAATTTCATTCTTTTACATGTGGCTGTCCAGTTTTCCCAGCATCACTTATTGAAGAGGCTGTCTTTTCTCCATTGTATATTCTTGCCTCCTTTATCAAAGATAAGGTGACCATATGTACATGGGTTTATCTCTGGATTTTCTATCCTGTTCCATTGGTCTATATTTCTGTTTTTGTGCCAGTACTGTACTGTCTTGATTACTGTAGCTTTGTAGTGTAGTCTGAAGTCAGGGAAGCTGATTCCCCCAGCTTCGTTTTTCTTTCTCAAGATTGCTTTGGATATTCAGGGTCTTTTTTGTTTCCAGAAATAGTGTGAAATTTTTTGTCCTAGTTCTGTGAAAAATGCCATTGGTAGTCTGATAGGGATTGCATTGAATCTGTAGATTGCTTTGGGTAGTAAAGTCATTTTCACAATGTTGATTCTTCCAATCCAAACACATGGTATGTCTGTCCATTTCTTTGTATCATCTTTAATTTTTTTCATCAGTGTCTTATAGTTTTCTGCATACATGTTTCCTTAGGTAGGTTTATTCCTAGGTATTTTATTCTTTTTGTTGCAGTGGTAGATTTGAGTGTTTCCTTAATTTCTCTTTCAGATTTTTCATCATTAGTGTATAGGAATGCAAGAGATTTCTGTGCATTAACTTTGTACCCTGCTATTTTACCAAATTCAGTGATTAGCTCTAGTACTTTTCTGGTAGCATCTTTACACTTCTCTGTGTATAGTATCATGTCAACTGCAAACAGTGACAGTTCTACTCGTTTTTCTCCAATTTGGATTCCTTTTATTTCTTTTTCTTCTCTGATTGCTGTGGCTAAAACTTCCAAGATTACGTTGAATGATAATGGTGAGAGCAGGCAACCTTGTCGTGTTCCTGATCTGAGAAGAAATGGTTTCAGTTTTTCACCAATGAGAACGCTGTTGGCTGTGGGTTTGTCATATATGGACTTTATTGCATTCAGGTAAGTTCCCACTGTGCCTACTTTCTGGAGGGTTTTTATTATAAATCAGTGTTGAATTTTGTCAAAAGCTTTTCCTGCATCTATTGAGATGATCATATGGTTTTTTGCCTTCAATTTGTTAATATGGTATATCACATTGATTGATTCACGTATATTGAAGAATCCTTACATTCCGCAGATGAACTCCACTTCATCATGGTATATGATCATTTAAAGAGCTGTTGGATTCTGTTTGCTAGTATTTTGTTGAGAATATTGCATCTATCTTCATCACTATTATTGGCCTGTAGTTTTCTTTCTTTGTGACATCTTGTCCGGTTTTGGTATCAGGGTGATGGTGACCTTGTAGATTGATTTTGGGAGTGTTCCTCCCTCTGCTATATTTTGGAAGAGTTTGAGAAAGATAGGTGTTAGCTCTTCTCTAAATGTTTGATAGAATTTGCCTGTGAAGCCATCTGGTCCTGGGCTTTTGTTTGCTGGAAGATTTTTAATCACAGTCTCAATTTCAGTGCTTGTGCTTTGTATATTTATATTTTCTATTTCTTCCTGGTTCAGTCTGTGAAGGTTGTGCTTTTCTAAGAATTTGTCCATTTCTTCCAGTTTGTCCATTTTATTGGCATATAGTTGCTTGTAGTAATCTGTCATGATCCTTTGTATTTCTGCAGTATCAGTTGTTACTTCTCCTTTTTCATTTCTAATTCTATTTTTTTTTTGGCTGTGTGTTGGGTCTTCGTTTTTTGTGTGAGGGCTTTCTCTAGTCGCAGCAAGCAGGGGCCACTCTTCATCATGGTGAGCATGCCTCACTATTGCGGCCTCTCGTTGTGGAGCACAGGCTCCAGACACGCAGGCTCAGTAGTTGTGGCTCACAGGCCTAGTTGCTCTGCGGCATGTGGGATCTTCCCAGACCAGGGCTCGAACCCGTGTCCCCTGCATTGGCAGGCAGACTCCCAACCACTGCGCCACCAGGGAAGCCCCTCTAATTCTACTGATTTAAGTCTTCCCCCTGTTTTTCTTGATGAGTCTGACTAATGGTTCATCAATTTTGTTTATCTTCTCAAAGAACCCGCTTTTAGTTTTATTGATCTTTGCTATTGTTTCCTTCATTTCTTTTTCATTTATTTCTGATCTGATCTTTATCATTTCTTTCCTTCTGCTAACTTTGGGTTTTTTAAAATTTTTCTTTCACTAATCGCTTTAGGTGTAAGGTTAGGTTGTTATTTGAGATGTTTCTTGTTTCTTGATGTAGGATTGTACTGCTGTAACTTTCCCTCTTAGAACTGCTTTTGCTGCATCCCATAGGTTTTGGGTTGTCATGTTTTCATTGTAATTTTTTTCTAGGTGTTTTTGGATATCCTCTTTGATTTCTTTAGTGATCTCTTGGTTATTTACTAGCATATTGTTTAGCCTCCATGTGTTTGTATTTTTTATAGTTTATTCTTGTAATTGATATCTAGTCTCATAGTGTTGTGGTCAGAAAAGGTACTTGATATGATTTCAGTGTTCTTAAATTTACCAAGGCTTGATGTGTCACCCAAGATATGATCTATCCTGGAGAATGTTCCCTGAGCAATTGAGAAGAAAGTGTATTCTAGTGTTTTTGGATGGAATGTCCTATAAATATCAATTAAGTCCGTCCTGTGTAATGTATCATTTAAAGCTTGTGTTTCCTTATTTACTTTCATTTTGGTTGATGTGTCCATTGGTGAAAGTGGGGTGTTAAAGTCCCCTACTATGATTGTGTTACTGTTGATTTCCCCTTTTATGGCTGTTAGCATTTGCCTTATGTATTGAAGTGCTCCTGTGTTGGGTGCAGAAATATTTACAATTGTCATATCTTCTTCTTGGATTGATCCCTTCATCATTATGTAGTGTCCTTCTTTGTCTCTTGTAATAGTCTTTATTTTAAAGTCTCTTTTGTCTGATATGAGAATTGCTACTCCAGCTTTCTTTTCATTTCCATTTGCATGGAATATCTTTTTCTACCCCCTCACTTTCAGTCTGTATGCGTCCCTAGGTCTGAAGTGGGTCTTTTGTAGACAGCGTATATACGGTTGTTGTATTTGTATCCATTCAGCCAGTCTATGTCTTTTGGTTGGAGCATTTAATCCATTTACATTTAAGGTAATTATATGTATGTTCCTATTACCATTGTCTTAGTTGTTTTGGGTTTGTTATTGTAGGTCTTTTCCTTCTCTTGTGTTTCTTGCCTAGAGAAGTTCCTTTAGCATTTGTTAAAAGGCTGGTTTGGTGGTGCTGAATTCTCTTAGCTTTTGCCTGTCTGTAAAGGTTTTAATTTCTCTGTCGAATCTGAATGATATCCTTTGCTGGGTAGAGTAATCTTGGTTGTAGTTTTTTTCCCTTTCATCACTTTAAGTATGTCCTGCCACTCCCTTCTGGCTTGCAGAGTTTCTGCTGAACGATCAGCTCTTAACCTTATGGGGAGTCCCTTGTATGTTATTTGTTGCTTTTCCCTTGCTGGTTCCAATATTTTTTCTTTGTATTTAATTTTTGATTATTTGATTAATATGTGTCTTGGCGTGTTTCTCCTTGGATTTATCCTGTTTGGGACTCTCTGTGTTTCCTGGACTTGATTGACTATTTCCTTTCACATATTAGGGAAGTTTTCAACCATAATCTCTTCAAATAATTTCTCAGTCACTTTATTTTTCTCTTCTTCTGGGACCCCTATAATTCAAATGTTGTTGCATTTAATGTTGTCCCAAAGGTCTCTGAGACTGTCCTCAATTTCTTTATTCTGCTCTGTGGTAGTTATTTCCCCTATTTTATCTTCCAGGTCACTTTTCCATTTTTCTCCCTCAGTTATTCTGCTATTGATTCCTTCTACAGAATTTTTAATTTCATTTATTGTGTTGTTCATTGTCGTTTGTTTCCTCTTTAGTTCTTCTAGGTCCTTGTTAAATGTTTCTTGCATTTTGTCTATTCTATTTCCAAGATTTTGGATCATCTTTACTATCATTACTCTGAATTCTTTTTTAGGTAGACTGCCTATTCTCTCTTCATTTGTTTGGTCTGGTAGGTTTTGACCTTGCGTCTTCATCTCCTGTGTATTTCTCTGCCTTCTCATTTTGCTTAACTTACTGTGTTTGGGTTCTTCATTTTGCAGGCTGCAGGTTCATAGTTCCCATTGTTTTTGGTGTCTGACCCCCTGTGGGTAAGGTTGGTTCATGGGGTTCTTTAGGCTTCCTTGTGGAGGGGACTGGTGCCTGTTTTCTGGTGGATATGGTTGCATCTTTTCTTTCTGTGGGCAGACCACATATGGTGGTGTGTTTTGGGGTATCTGTGACCTTATTATGATTTTAGGTAGCCTCTCTGCTAATGGGTGGGGTTGTGTTCCTGTCTTGCTAGTTGTTTGGCATGGAGTGTCCAGCACTGGAGCTTGCTGGCCATTGAGTGGAGCTGGGTCTTAGCATTGAGACGGAGATCTCTGGGAGAACTCTTGCTGATTGATATTATGTGGGGCTGGGAGGTCTCTGGTGGTCCAGTGTCCTGAACTAGGCTCTCACACCTCAGAGGCTCAGGCCTGGCACACAGCTGGAGCACTAAGATCCTGTCAGCCACACAGCTCAGAAGAAAAGGGAGAATAAAAGTGAAAGAAAGTAAAAATAAAGTTATTAAAACAGAAAAATTATAAAATATATTATTAAAATAAAAATTAAAAAAGTAATAAGAAAAAGAGAGCAACGACACTAACAAACAAATCCACCAATGATAACAGGCACTAAAAACTAAACTATGTTATATATACAAATCAGAAACTGGTCAGCCGCATACAGCAAACCCCAAGTCTACAGTTTCTCCCAACGTCTGTCACCTCAATTTTGGGATGATTCGTTGTCTGTTCAGGTATTCCAGGGATGCAGGGTACCTCAAGTTGATTGTAGATATTTAATACGCTGCTCCTGAGGCTGCATGGAGAAATTTCCCTTTCACTTCTTTGTTTGCACAGCTCCTCGGGTTCAGGTTTGGATTTGGCCCTGCCTCTGCATGTAGGTCACCCTCTGGGATCTGTTCTTCGCCCAGACAGGAGGAGGTTAAAGGAGTGGCTGATCTGGGGGCTCTGGCTTATTCAGGCTAAGGGGAGGGAGGCCTGAGTTGGGTGCTCCTGCGGCGGCAGAGGCTAGCATGGTGTTGCAACAGCCTGAGGCGCTCCGTGTGTTCCCCTGGGGAAGTTGTCCCTGGATCACAGGACCCTGGCAGTGGCGAGTTGCACAGGCTCCTGGGAGGGGAGGTGTGGATAGTGACCTGAGCTTGCACACAGGCTTCTTGGTGGCTGCAGGAGCATCGTTAGCATTTCATGCCCGTCTCTGGTGTCCGCGCTGATGGCGGCGGCTCATGCCCGTCTCTGGAGCTCGTTTAGAAAGTGCTCTGCGTGTCCTCTCCTCATGCACCCCGAAACAGTGGTCTCTTAACTCTTAGGCAGTTCCAGACTTTTTCCCAGATTCCCTCCCAGCTAGCTGTGGCAAACTAGCCCCCTTCGGGCTGTGTTCATGCAGCCAACCCCAGTCCTCTCCCTGGGATCTGACCTCCAAAGCCGAAGCCTCAGCTCTGAGCACTGACCCGCCCCGGCGTGTGAGCAGACAAGCCTCTCAGGCTGGTGAGTGCTGGTCGGCAGCGATCCTCTGTGCGGGAATCTCTCTGCTTTGCCCTCTGCACCCCTGTTGCTACACTCTCCTCTGTGGCTCTGAAGCTTCCCCCCCGCCCACCCCCCGTCCCTGCCAGTGAAGCGGCTTCCTAGTGTGTGGAAACTTTTCCTCCTTCACAGGTCCCTCCCAGAGGTGCAGATCCCATCCCTATTCTTTTGTCTCTGTTTTTTCTTTTACCCTACCCCGGTACGTGGGGAGTTTCTTGCCTTTTGGGAAGTCTGAGGTCTTCTGCCAGCATTCAGTAGGTGTTCTGTAGGAGTTGTTCCACATGTAGATATATTTTTGATGTATTTGTGGGGAGGAAGGTGATCTCCACATCTTACTCCTCTGCCATCTTCACAACTTTGTCCTCAATTTTCATATATTTTTAAAGGTTTATTTGAGTGGGGATCCATATAAGGTCATATATTGTGATTACTTAATCATATTTATTTTTTAAAAATATTTATTCATTTATTTAGGCTGCACCAGGTCTTAGTTGCAGCACTCAGGATTTTCCTTTTGGTATGTGGGCTTCTTAGTTGCTGCATGTGGAGTCTTTGTTGCGGCATGCATGTGGGATCTAGTTCCAACCAGGGATCGAACCTGGGCCCTCTGCATTGGGAGTGTGGAGTCTTACCCGCTGGACCTCCGGGGGAGTCCCCTTAATCATATTTCTTACGTCTTTTAGTCTATAAGTTTCCCTCCATTTTTCTGTATCCACATGGGGCTATTTAACACATTGTTTCTCCTTTGTATTTCCAGTACATTGATGGATCTAGAGAACTGATCAAGTCCAGGTTTGAGGGTTGGGTTTTTTGTTTCTTTTGTGTTTGGTTTTGTTTTGGTAAGATTACTTCTTACGTGGTGTTATGTACTTCCCAGGAGGTACATAATGTCTTGGCATTTCTTTCTGTGAGTTATCAATCATTGATCATTTTCTAGGTCTGTTACTTCATTTTGAGTTGCAAAATGTTAATTCTATCATTTCCTGTTTTCATTGTTAGCTGCAGAACTTCTATAAAGAACTTTTCCTCATGGACTATCATTCCCCTAAGGTAGAGGCTATAGAAAAAGTTTGATTCTTTCCATTTAAATACCAGTTTTCATAATAAAGGTGGTTCCCTAAAGTCTTGCAAAAATGACCTTTTTTTTTGGAGGAGGGATGATCCATGGAAGCATTATTTTGAACACATGAGTTAAAATCCATTTATCCATTTCAAAATATCACCTGAAGTTTATATAGTTGGAGCTCATGCAGGTTGTTTCCAAGACTTTTGACATGACCCTCCCCCACCCAGTACTTTTTTTCTTGAATTTTATTTTTTTCATACAGCAGGTTCTTACTAGTTATCTATTTTATACATATTAGTGTATACATGTCAATCCCAATCTCCCAATTCATCCCACCACCACTCCCCACCCCCGCCACCTTCCCCCCTTGGTGTCCATACATTTGTTTTCTACATCTGTGTCTCGATTTCTGCCCTGCAAACCATTTCATCTGTACCATTTTTCTAGGTTCCACATATATGCGTTAATATACGGTATTTGTTTTTCTCCTTCTGACTTACTTCACTCTGTATGACAGTGTCTAGGTCCATCCACATCTCTACAAGTGACCCAGTTTCTTTCCATTGTATGGCTGAGTAGTATTCCATTGTATATAAGTGCCACATCTTCTTTATCCATTAGTCTGTTGATGGGCATTTAGGTTGCTTCGATGTCGTGGCTATTGTAAATAGGGCTGCAGTGAACATTGGGGTGCATGTGTCTTTTTGAATTATGGTTTTCTCAGGGTATATGCCCTGTAGTGGGATTGCTGGGTCATATGGTAATTCTGTTTTTAGTTTTTTAAGGGACCTCCATAGTGGCTGTATCAATTTACATTCCCACCAACAGTGCAAGAGGGTTCCCTCTTCTCCACACCCTCTCCAGCATTTGTTGTTTGTAGAGTTTCTGCTGATGCCTATTCTAACTGGTGTGAGGTGATACCTCATTTACCTCCCCCACCCAGTACTTTTTGATAGCTTCTTTGCTTCTGGAATGACAAGATGTTCCAGGCTCATCTTGTGCATTTCCTGTCCCTGACCTGGATTCAGTCATTTTTTTCAAAAAGCCCTGATTCCTTTTAGTGGGATTTGATGTTAAGACATCATGAGGGCAAATATATATATAATATAAATAAATATATTTATTTTTAGAAGATAAAATAGACCATGAATTCTTACTGCTGCTTAAAACCAGGACTAAAGAGTTTTTAATTATCTGTTTTATATCTTTATCTCCTTTCAACCTTGTTGAAAATCTTGGTTCTTAACAACACCAAAATAAGTACTTATGTGCATTATTTCACAGTATATATTCAACCGTCTCAGAATAATGATGCCAACCTACAGTATGACTACTGAAAATGACTTAAGATATATCATTACTGTATTTTAAGTTACTCTAAATTATTGTATTTTAGAATCAGTTGTAATAGGTACTCTCTGTATGGTTATGCCATTAAATGTTTACATATTGGGCTTCCCTCGTGGCGCAGTGGTTGGGAGTCTGCCTGCCGATGCAGGGGACATGGGTTCGTGCCCCGGTCCGGGAAGATCTCACATGCTGCGGAGCAGCTGGGCCCGTGAGCCATGGCTGCTGAGCTTGCACGTCCAGAGCCTGTGCTCTGCAACGGGAGAGGCCACAACAGTGAGAGGCCCGCGTACCGCAAAAAAAAAAAAAAAAAAAAAAAAAGTATACACATATATGTTCATTTTATTTGCAGTTTTTAGGAATTGCTTTGTGAAATTAAATTTATTTTATAATTATATAAAATAATTACGTTTCTAAAGGCATATCTACAGAGTAAGCTATTTGCAAAGAAGTGTGGCTTCTGTCCCTGGCTCCTCTACCTTGTTCATTCCTATTCCCTATAGGTAACCATTTAAAAATTTCATGTTTTGTCTTTCTGTTTTTCAAAAGATATAAACATATACATGGGTTAAAGTTTCAGTTTTACAACACTGCTCCCTCAGGTACCTCCCCCCACCCCCACTTCAGACACCAGTCACAAGTCCAGGTTGTCACCTCTGCTTCTGAAGGACTATAGATTAGAGGTTCCCATTGAAACTGTGCACCTCAGATTGGGACTTGAACCCCTGTGCCAGGACTTGAACCCAGCCTAAACCCAGATAGGGACTTGAACCCATGTGGCTGGGACTCGAACCCGGCCAAAACGCACAGTCTTCCAACTGAGATCACACACCTGGTCTCAGGACTTATTGAAGCTCAGGTTCTTGATGTCTCATCACAGGAAGAATTCAGTGAGAGACAAAGTGATAGGTAAGAAGTGGGTTTATTTAGAGAGAAACACACTCCACAGACAGAGTGTGGGCCATTTCAGAAGGCGAGAGCAACCTTGGGAGAAACATACTCCACAGACAGAGTGTGGGCCATCTCAGAAGATGAGAAAGGCCCCAGGGTATGGGGTTGTCAGTTTTTATAGGGGTGGGTAATTTTATAGGCTAACGAGTGGGAGGAGTATTCCAGCTATTTCAGGAAGGGGCGGGGATTTCCAGGAATTGGGCCAATGCCAGTTTGATCCTTGTGGTCAGTCTTGGAACTGTCATGGCGCCTGTGGGTATATCATTTAGCTTGCTGATGTGTTACAGTGAGTGTGTACTGAGGCTCAAGGTCTAGTGGAAGTCGACTTGTCTGCCATCTTGGATCCATTTGGTTCTAATCAATTTATGTCATGTCCTTAGGCTATGTCATTCTTTCAAAGGTTGTGCCCTGACCCCTTCCCTCCTGTTTCACCATGACCCTCTCCTTGAGTTTTATTAATTGCTAGAGCAGCTCACAAAACTCAGAGGAACATTTTACTTACTAGGTTACCTGTTTATTATAAAAGGATATAGTTCAGAAACAGTCAGATAAAGGAGATATATAGGGCAAGATATGTGGAGAAAAGGCTCGTAGCTTACATACCATCTTTAATTGCACCACTCTCCCCAGATCTCCACATGTTCACCAACCCACAAGCTGTCTGAAACACATCCTTTTGGGTTTTTATGGAGGCTTTATTACATAGGCATGATTGATTAAATCATTGGTCATTGGTGATAGATTGAACCTGCAGCCCCTCTCCCCTTCTTGGAAGTCAGAGGAGTGGGACTGAAATTTTCAACCCTCTAATCACAAGGTTGGCTCTTCAGGCAACCAGCCACCATCCTTAGGTGGGGTTCAAAAATCACTTCATTAACATAACAAAAGACACCTTTGCTGCTGTTATAACTTTGTAAGTTCCAAGGGTTTTAGGAGCTCTGTGCCAGGAACAGTGGACAAAGACCAAGTGTATTTCTTATTATACGTGACAGTATAATATCTTACGGTTCTGGATTTGAGGTTTTTAATCCAAACTAGGGAACCCAGGAGAACAAATAAGTTTGAGGGTCAAGAAATGATGGGTGGGAAACAGTAAGTTGGTTTTGAGCATTTTGAATTTGAAATACTGTAGAACATCTGAGTGGGAATATCTAGTTGGAAACCATATTATAGATTCCAGGAGATAGGTGTGAACTAGATGTGTGGCTCTAGGTGTAATAGCTGAAGCTATGCATGCTCATGAGACCTGTCAGTTTTGTATATGGTAAGAAGCAGGCCATGGTTGGAAATAAGGCTGCCAGTCTAACTGCTAATTTTCCTGCAAAATGTGACCCCTGTCAGCATCACAGGCCCTGAGAACACAAAGACAAATGCCATCATCCTCTCTGCATCTTTTGAGAGAGGGTGATCCGTTCATTGTCCAAGGCAGAGGAGCTTACTTTGAAAGCACTAATTAAATTATGAAATGTAACTTAGATTTAATTGGAGGAACCTCAGAGGAAGCCCTTTCCTAAATAAATCTTGATTTCTTGATGAAATGGTTTGGTAGGATAGAAAGGGAAGAGTAAATAGGATTTAGGTTCAGATTCCTCTGAGTTGTTCTGCTGCGATATAATGCTTATTCAAATGCCTAAGTTGAGGGAGTGTATCACTAAGAAGGAATGGGATTTGGGGACTGAGAACTTTGGGGAGGGGTGAGCGGTGGTGGCAAATGAACTTTAATGCATCCTTTATTATTTGGGATTAAATTCCAAAAGAGATCCTTGGCCATTCAGTGACTGGTTATCTGGTCTGAACTGCTTCCTTTGATGCCACGAAGCTCAAGGGATGGCAACACAGTGTGGCAGTCTTGTGACTGCAGTATAGCTCTCGCGCCTTGGAGTGAGGCAGGACTGAAAGGCGTATTTTTTTTTTTTTTTTTTTTTTGCGGTACGCGGGCCTCTCACTGTTGTGGCCTCTCCCATTGCAGAGCACAGGCTCCGGACACGCAGGCTCAGCGGCCATGGCTCATGGGCCCAGCCGCTCCGCGGCATGTGGGATCTTCCCGGACCGGGCACGAACCCGTGTCCCCTGCATCGGCAGGCGGACTCTCAACCACTGCGCCACCAGGGAAGCCCTGGAAGGCGTATTTTGAATATAAATGTTGGTCGTTGTGGTTAGTGTCCTCAAATTTTCTCTTCCCTCAGCATTTTTTATCCTGTTGCTCTTTTCTTCATTTATCTGGTAGCCACAAGAAACTAATTTTCTCAAACTTTGGTCTTTTTGAATCTTTGGTCCATTATTTAACAAACACATTTGTGTGGTTACTATTCCATTCTCTGTCTAATTTCATCTTCAGATTGACCCTGTGATTTGGAATTTTTCATTCCATTTAATATCTGAGGAAGCCAAATCATAAAAGGTTTTAATGAGTTGAATTAGCTACTGTTGCTAGTAAGTTATAGAGCTGGAATCTGTATTCAGATCTTCTGATTTGAAGATAGTACTCTTTTCTTTACTGCATCTACCTTTATACATAATGGTAGTAAAGGTGAAGAACGAGCTAGTGGAAGGGAGACAGTATTTGAAAGGAGTTTCTAAGAATTAGAAGATGCTTCTTGAACTTCAGGAAACTATCATTTTTTTTTGAAAGGAACAAAAATTCTCATGTGATTTCTAGGGCCTTGTTATTTAGGCAAATCACATCACAATGTTCTTTTACAACATAAAAATCCTTAATAGCTGAGCATAAAGGGATGGCCTTCAGGGTAGGATCAATGAATTCCTATTAACTTTTTATGTCCCCTTAAAGGGGCTATAGCTAAAAGTGTGGAGGTGAGAGAACCATAAATCATGGACGTTGAAATACTAAATGCTGTGAACATAAATGTTTCGATAAATACTAAGTGGTATCAAATTCTGCTGTGAAATTCCAAAGTGTAATATAATCCTTTAGTGTGAGGAAAGAAGTCTCCAAGTGAACAACAGTTAAAGGTGGTCAGCTTGGCTTCTGTATTTTGGAAAGGGAGTAAAGCTTAACACTGCTGCGTGTCAGTCAGTCCAGAAAGAGCAAGGGAATGGCTGTTTCATGCTGATGAGTTGTTTGTCCTTTTTTCTACTTTACACCTTTCTTCTTGTTTAATATATACAGGTATACATTATATAGCTATTATGTATACAGAGGCCTTTTGACATCAAAGATTCTGGTTTTGCAGTTTGGATAATCTATAAGATTATACCGACCATAACATAGCAGGCACATGCCAGACACTTGACCCCTAAAAGGGAGTCACAGGCCATGACATATTTAAACACAGTGAGAAGTGAAGTTAACAGCCAGCATGCTCTTGAACAAATGTGCATTGTTGTTAAAATTGAAACCACATGTTGATTAATAAAACATAGGTGCAACCTAACTGAAAATGTGTGGACAGTTGGAACCCTGAGTATATTATTATTTTTTAAATTTATATTTTGTCTGTGGGTCTTGAGGCCCCATACTGTTTTCATAGTGGAAGTCAGCAACACAAGCTCAGCTGCATGGAAGGCGCTGGGCGCTGAAGGACCAGGTCTTCTCTAGCTGCTGGGACCGTGGAAAGATTTCAGCTGCTGCAACAAGAGCCTAACCAGATCTTTCTAAACCATGTCAAACCTGAACTTACCTGAGGGGCTAAATCACAGCCTGCTGAGCCAGACATCTCTGAATAAAGCAGTAATTCAATGGCTGTTTATTACTTTATGGAAAATTCAGCCATAGACAGTTGTATGAAGAGAGATTCAACAAACTAAATGTTTCAAGCTTCATTTAGTTTGAAATAACACAGGTTTCTTCTTCACAGTTCCAAGTTTTTAGCTCTGGTGCATCTATTTTTTGTTTATTGGCAACTTAAATTAAGACAGGTGAGAGCTGTTGAATTTTCTCTGCAGGCAGATGAGAATGATGAAATAATGATTTATTTGTGTATCCCTTGTGCAGTAACAGCTAGAGTTGTCCGGAAATCCCATAAGTAATTTCTTTTTGCTTCTGTTCTATATATTTACTTGGAGCCAGCAATAGAAAAGTTGAGGGGAAAGAGGAGAGAGAACATAGGGGATGTCTTCTGTTCGTTGGCAGAATTTTTCTCTTTTTGGAAGGAGCACGAGGTCCGTGGGAAGAGCCTAAACTCCTGCACGGGAAAGAAACCCCTTGTTCCCATTTAGTATGCTTTCTTCTTACATATTTCTAGGGTTACTGCTTTGCCTAGGTGAAAGCAAAGGCTGAAGCTCCATAACCAGTCTCCCAGGTAATAAAGTACCCTGTCTTGATTTCATACCAGCAGCCTGTTTCACCACAGATAATACAGTTCATTTTTTATTTTAATATTCTACTAAGACCTTCTCCTCCTAGGTGTTCATTTATTTATTTATTCAGCACATATTTAAGGACATACTTTGTACATAATTAAGTGCTAGATTTTTAGGGAAGAGAAAAGGAATTATAACATACAGTAATTCATGTCTCTTTTAATCTAGAGGTGAAAAAAACCCATACACACTCATAAGAACAAATTACACACTAAAAAAATGAGTTCACAAAGTAGCCTTAGATGAAGGGAATAGAAAATAAGTTATGTCAGTTCAGAAACGAAGGAGAGTTAGCATTTCACCATGAACGGGACTGATTCTTGGAATCAGAGAGGCCTTGTGCTGTGTCTTAGTGGCTTGGTAGGGGTTGTATGGGAAAGGAAGACTGAGCCTCTTTCCAAGAATGTGGAGGGTTAGGACCCAAACTGCAGAGGCAAAATGAGCGTGGCACATTTAGGGAAGTGTGAGTTGACTAGTGTGCTAGAGTGGAAGTTTCACTGAGGGAAATAGCTACTTATCCTTTAATTTCAACAAGTATTATACTGAGCTCCCGCTGCTCTGTGCTACATGCTTTGTATACAAAGATGAAAAAGGCAGGCATGGTTTCAGCCATCAAGGAGGTCGCCATCCGGTAGATGGAAGGACAATAAACATGGGAATAATAAGTTATGAAAATTATTAGGCAAAACTTATTAGGAGACATACAAGGATCTATGAGTGAAAACAGGGGAAAACAACTGGAAAATAAGATAACTGTGTGTGTATTGTGGCCCAGAGGAAGCAATGTGATATTGTATAGTTAAATAGTGTGTTCAGACCCCAGCTCTGCTGTGGGACTTGGTGAGTTATCAAACCTATCTGAGCAAAGGTCTCCACCTTTGGAAAATGGCTTACCATCTGCTTTACAGAATTGCCATCAGAATTGAATGAAATAACATATATGAAGTTACATCCACAGTCTTCAACACATAATAGATTCTGAGTAAGTATTAAAACCCATCGTTCAGTCATGCCAAAACACCAGAGAAATAAAGAAATGCTGTTGTTTTTTTTTCCGTTAGGAAAAGGCTCTGCAATGTTTATGATGAATATAAGTTAATATGGTTGGTTAGAGAGTCACAGATAAAGGTCTCCTCATCACTACCTATACCTGTTGGGATGGTGAGGGCTTAGTCAGTAGCCTTAGAATATGAACACTCCTCTCATAGAGGCTGCACACGCTATGGATGTCTTTTCTGCTATTATTTTGGTTGTGAAAAGTATATGCCATTTTTCATGGATGAATATAAGACATTTTGGTTTAATGACTGCAGGGTGGCAGTAAATTCAGCAAGTGCAATTTTCCCTTTGATCAAAATAGTTAATACCATGCAAAACCCCTGTCCTTCCCACCAAAGTCCTTTTTCTGCTTTAAGAGTTGCTGAATCAAGTCCAAGTTATATTAGGACTCTGAAGTGTTCTTTCCTTTCTCATTAAAGTGGGGACTCTGAAAATTGGGTGGGAAACTATTGTTTCCTTGTCCAACCTGACCTGTTGTGTTCCACTAGTATATCGATGGATGCCTCATGACGCCAGCAGGATACTCAGGGCAGTGGATAGTAAGCAGTAGGAACAGGACATGGTTTCTGATGCTCTTGGAGCAGTAAATTTATCTGTGAAGGCAAAATTCATATTTTCCTATGTGAATATTTATGGTGCCATTATTTTCCTTTGGTGGTATCTGACTGGAAGTTACTGCATCTTGGCAGATATGGTTCTGTTGTTGTTGGAGATACCAAGAAATTGGAGAGGCAGTTTCATAAAATAGTGAGGAATTAAAGTAAAGAGCCACTGGCCTTCAAGAATCCCTGAACTCATGGATCTGGGAGAAGGAATTACAGTTTTCAACTGGTATGAACTAAAGTTCTCAAACTGGATGTCAAAAGTCAAAACACTAAATCAATAAAATATCAAGGCAGAGCCATTTTATTGTCAAAAGAAACCTTCATTTGTCCTTCACACAGTAAGATTTTAGTCTTTGCTGATGACTGCTGTTCTGTTTTGATTTAGTTCATATGTGGGCATGATACCCCCTCATTCCAGAAAAGATTTAAGGTAGATGGTGGACATAGATTTTTAAGGCTGTTACCCAGGAAAGACAACTGAAAACTTCCAAAATATTTTGTGACACTGGATATCAAACATTAGTTGTATTCTTTTATTCCTCATACTTTCTTTCTATAGGTTTCTTCAGTGGTTTCCAGCTGTTTCTTGTCCCTTTGGCTGCTTTTCTTGCCCTTTGCATTCCATGTGGTCACTAACCATGATCCCTGGGCTTAGGAAGGGCTTTGTTCTGTGGAAATGAGAAGTGCTCTGAAGGGGACATTGACACTAGACCGAAATGGAAATGAGCAGGATGCTGTTCTTGCTTGAAAGAAGAGAAGTAAAGCCAGCAAAATAAATGGTGGAAAATAAATGTGGGTGAAATATTCCATTTCTAAAAGTTCATGCTTAATCTGACCAATAATACCCATAATGATTATCCTACTGAAATCCAAATCTGAGAACAAAATACACATGAAAGTATTTTAAAGTAACTATTGCCTGCCAAGAAATAGGCATAATTTTCCATTAGTAAATGAATGTGCTTCAGCAAGGTTTGGTCCTAAATTAGGCACTTGTTAATTTTCACTAAGTGGTATGATGTACATCAGGTCAAGATGGCAGATGAAGTCCATCCTTTTGCACACACCTCCCTCCCCTGTAAATGTTAAAATGAGAATTAGGTGGTGATAATGAAATAAACATGTAATGAGAAGAATAGGAAGGGCTTTATTGAACAAACAAAATGTTTTAACAGGTGTCTGGAAGGCAGAGAATAGGTGGAAAAATGATGATTAGGAAAAAAGAATGGAGGAAACTGCAGCCTAGAAGACAAGCAGAATGGCTGGAGATTTTCTCTGTATTTTTAAGTAGTACATACATGGCATCTGAAAGTCTTCCTGATTCCCTCATTATCTCCCCAGAGCCAACAAATAATCCATGCTTACTGATTTTAGATCCTAAATATCAACCAGTGTCTGTTCTCAAACATTTCCTCAAGTTCTCCTCTCCTTTATCACTCTGTTACCCTGCCATAGTTCAAACCTTCATTGTCTCCAGTTTTGACCATTGCAGCAGCTTCTGTCTGGTCCCCCTATCTCCAGGCTTGGCTTGTTCTAACCTTTCAAAATGCAAATATTACTAACGAAGCCACCCTTCCAATTAAAATCTTGTAATAGTTTCCTATGACTTTTAGAATAAGCAGGTTAGCAGAGGATGCAAAGTCGTAATCCTCATCTTTACTCCAGTGTCATTAACTAATCTGTTTCCCCTTTCCCCATAATTATAATGAACTTGCCCTTTTTAAAAAAAAGCCTTATAGTTTTCTATGTATAAATCTTTCACCTCCTTGGTTAAATTCCTGAAGATACTATGCAGCTTCACATCTCAGTGCTTTTGTTGATGCCACTTATTTTGATTGGAATGTCCTCTCATGCCACTCCCCTGTCCCTATGACTTCTTTTCATGACATATTTCAGTTTATCTTTGAAAATGCTACCTAGTGGTCACCTTCTCTGTGAAATCTTGCCTCCTTGAACATGCTTCTATTATTGCAGATATCAAATTTTATTGTGCTTATTTGTTTTAAATGTGTGTTTCTTTTATAAGACTGAGCTCTTAGAGCAGGACTGTGTATTTGCAGCTCTACAGCCCAAGGGTTTTTTTTTTTTTCCTTCAAATTTAGAAAAATTTCAACCACTGTTACTTTAAATATTTCTTCTGTCCCCTTCCTTTACATAAACTCTAGTTACACCTATGTTAGGCCACTTGAAGTTATCCCACAGCTCACTTACGTTGTGGGGTTTTTTGTTTTTATTTACTTGATTCTTTTTTTTCTTACTGTGTTTCATTTTGCATAGTTTCTATCGCTATGTCTTGAAGTTCACTATTTTTTTTCTTTCACAAAATCTAATGTTGAATTAACCCCATTCAGTGTACTTTTCATCTTGGACATTGTGGTTGGCATCTCTAGAAGCTCAGTTTACATCTTTAAAAAATACCTTCCATGTCTTCATTGAACTTTTTGTATACATGGAATGAAGTTATAAGCTGTTTCATTTGTCTGTTATAAGCTGTGTTATTGTCTGCTAATTCCAATATCTCTGTCAGTAGTGGTTTGGTTTCAATTGATTGTTTTTTTCCCTTCATTATGTGTTGTATTGTCCTGATTTTTTTCCATGCTTGTTAATTTTTTACAGGATATTTACCATTGTCAGTTTTTACTTTATTGAGTGCTGGGTATATTTATTTTTTAAATACAGCTTTTATTGAGGCATAATTGATATACAGAAATACCGCAAATATTTAATGTCAAATGCATACACCCATGAGGCCATTGCCAAAATCAAGGAAATAAGCATATTGATTGCTTCCAAAAGTTTTCCTTATATCCGTTTGCTCTTTTGGTGGTAGGAATACTGAACATGAGATCTACTCTCTTAACAAATTTGTTAGTACATAGCAACCATTTTGTTAACTACAGGCACTATGTTGTACAGAGATCTCTAGAACTTATCCATCTTGTATAACTGTAACTTTATACCTATTGAACAACAACTCCCCATCTCCCCCTTTCCTCGTCCTTTGGCAAACACCATTTATTTTCTGCTTCTATTAAGTTTGACTATTTTAGATACCTCAAATAAGTGGAATCATGCAGTATTTGTCCTTCTTTGACTGACTGACTTCACTTAACATAATATCTTCTAGGTCCATCCATGTTGTTGCAAATGGTAGAATTTCTTTCTTTTTTTAAGGCTGAAAATATTCCATTGTTGTATCAATATATACCATTTGGTTTGAACAATTAGTTTGTTTCCATATATTGGGCATTATGAATAATGCTACAATGAACATAGGAGTGCAGATATCTCTTCAAGGTCATAATTTCAATTTTCTTTAGATAAATACTGATCAGTGGGATTGCTGGGTGATTTGGTACTTCTACTTTTAATCTTTTGAAGAACCTCCATACTGTTTTTCATAGTGGCTGCACTCACCAACAGTGTACAGGGGTTCCAGTTTCTCCACATTCTTGTCCACACTTTTGTTTTTTTGATAATAGTCATACTAACAAGTGTGAGGTGCTATTTCATTGTGGTCTAGATCTGCATTTCCCTGATGATTAGTGATGTTGACCACATTTTCATATAACTGTTGACCATTTGTATCTCTTCTATAAAGAAATGTCTATTCAGGTCCTTGCCCGTTTTTTAATCAGGTTACTTCAGGGTTTTTTTCATTGAGTTTTATCGTTCCGTATATATTTTTGGATATTAACCCCTTATCAGATATATGGTTTGCCAATGTTTTCTTTCACTCCACAGGTTGCCTTTTCACTCTATTGATTGTTTCCTTTGCTGTTCAGAAGCTTTTTAGTTTAATGTAGTTCCAGTTGTCTATTTTTGCTTTTGGTGCCTGTGCTTTTAATGTCATGAAATTGTTGTCAAGAACAATGTCATGAAGCTTATTCCCCATGTTTTTTTCTAGGGATTTACAGTTTCAGATCTCATACTTGAAACTTTAATCCATTTGAGTTGATTTTTGTGTATAATGTAAGATAAGTATTCGATTTTATCCTTTTGCACATAGATATCCCGTTTTCTCAGCAGTATTTGTTGAGAGATTGTGCTTTTCCCTTTGTGTAATCTTGGCACCTTGTTTCAGATCAGTTGACTATACACATGGATTTATTTCAGGGCTCTCTGTTCCATTCCATGGGTCTACATGTTTGTCTTTATGCCAGTATTATATTGTTTTTATTACTATAGCTTTGTAATATATTTTGAAGTCAGGAAGTATGATGCCTCAAGCTTTGTTCTTTTTTCTCAAGATTGCTTTGGCTCTTTGGATATTTTTTTTTCCATAGAATTTTAGGATTGTTTTTTATATTCCTGTAAAAAACTATCATTGGGATTTTGATGAGAATAGCATTGAATCTGTAGATTGTTTGGGATAGTATGACATTTAACAATGTTAAGTCTTCCAATCCATGAACACAGGATGTCTTTTTGTCTATTTGTGTCTCCTTTAATTTCTTTCATTCACGTATTGTAGTTTTCTGTGTACAACTCTTTCACCTCCTTAGTTAAGTTTATTCCCAAGTATTTTATCTTTTTGATGCTATTATAAATAGGATTGTTTTCTTAATTTCCTTTTTGGGTAGTTTGTTACTGTATGGAAATGCAATTGATATTTGTATGTTGATTTTTTATCCTGAAACTTTACTGAATTTGTTTATTAGTTCTAACAGTTTTGGTGGGAATCTTTTTTTAAAATTTTTATTGGAGTATAGTTGATTTACAATGTTGTGTTAGTTTAAGGTGTACAGCAAAGTGAATCTGTTATACATATACATATATTCATTCTCTTTAAGATTCTTTTCCCATATAGGCCGTTACAGAGTTTTGAGTAGAGTTCCCTGTGATATACAGTAGGTCCTTATTAGTTATCTATTTTATATATAGTAGTGTGTATATGTCAGTCCAAATCTTCCAATTTATCCCACCCCCACCCCTTGGTAACCGTAAGTTTATTTTCCACATCTGTAACTCTATTTATGTTTTGTAGATAAGTTCATTTGTATCCCTCTTTTTTTTAAATTTCCACATATAAGCAATATCATATATTTGTCTTTTTCTGTCTGACTTACTTTACTCAGTATGATAATCTCTAGGTTCATCCATATTGATGCAAATGGCATTATTTTGTTATTTTTAAGGCTGAGTAATACTCCATTGTATATATGTACCACATCTTCTTTATCCACTCCTCTGTTGATGGACATTTAGGTTGCTTCCATGTCCTGGCTATTGCAAATAGTGCTGCAATGAACATTGGGGTGCATGTATCTTTTCGAATTATGGTTTCCTCCAGATATATGCACAGGAGTGGGATTGCTGGGTCATATGGTAGCTCTATTTTTAGTTTTTAAGGAACCTCCATACTGTTCTCCATAGTAGCTATACCAGTTTACATTCTTGGTGGGAATCTTTAGGGTTGCTATATATAAGATCATGCCATCTGCAAACAGATATAACTTTTACTTCTTCCGTTTTGATTTGGATGTCTAATATTTCTTTATTTCTTTTCTTCTTTTTTCTAATTGCTCTGGCTAGGACTTCCAGTACCATGTTGAGTAGAAACGGTGAGAGTGGTCATCCTTGCCTTGTTCCTAAGCTTAGAGGAAAAGCTTTCAGTTTTTCCTCTTTTAAGCTCTGAGCTTTTCAGACATGGCATTTGTTATCTCAAGTAAATTCCTTTTATACCTAATTTGTTGAGAGTTTTTATCATGTATGGGTGTTGAATTTTGTCAAATGCTTTTTCCCTATGTATTGAAATAATCATATGATTTTTATCCTTCCTTTTGTTAATGTGGTGTATCACACTAATTGATTTGCATATGCTGAACCATCCTTGCACCCCAGGGATGAATCCCACTTGATCATGGTGTGTGATCCTTTTTGTATATTGTTGAATTCAGTTTGTTAATATTTCATTGTGGCTTTTTGCATCTATGTTCATGGCCTGTAGTTCTTGTAGCTTCTTTTTTGTTGTTGTTAATTAATGGATTATTTTTAACATCTTTATTGGAGTATAATTGCTTTACAGTGGTGTGTCAGTTTCTTCTTTATAACAGAGTGAATCAGATATACATACACACATATCCCCATATCTCTTCCCCCTTGAGTCTCCCTCCCTCCCACCCTCCCTATCCCACCCCTCTGGGTGGTCACAAAGCACTGAGCTGATCTCCCTGTGCTATGTGGCTGCTTCCCACTAGCTATCTATTTTACATTTGGTAGTGTATATATGTTCATGCCACTCTCTTGCTTTGTCCCAGTTTACCCTTCCACCTCCCCATATCCTCAAGTCCATTCTCTAGTAGGTCGGCATCTTTATTCCTGTCTTGCCCCTAGGTTCTTCATTACCATTTTTTTTTTTAGATTCCATATATATATGTTAGCGTACGGTATTTGTTTTCCTCTTTCTGACTTCACTCTATATGACAGACTCTAGGTCCATCCACCTCACTACAGATAACTCAATTTCGTTTCTTTTTATGGCTGAGTAATATTCCACTGTATATATGTGCCACACATATATCCTGTTTTCTTAGCAGTATTTGTTGAGAGATTGTGCTTTTCCCTTTGTGTAATCTTGGCACCTTGTTTCAGAACAGTTGACTATACACATGGATTTATTTCAGGGCTCTCTTTTCCATTCCATGGGTCTATATGTTTGTCTTTATGCCAGTATTATATTGTTTTTATTACTATAGCTTTGTAATGTATTTTGAAGTCAGGAAGTATGATGCCTCAAGCTTTGTTCTTTTTTCTCTTTATCCATTCATCTGTTGATGGACACTTAGGTTGCTTCCATGTCGTGGCTATTGTAAATAGAGCTGCAATGAACACTTTGGTACATGACTCTTTTTGAATTATGGTCTTCTTAGGGTATATGCCCAATAGTGGGATTGCTGGGTCATATGGTAGTTCTATTTGTAGTTTTTTAAGGAACTTCCCTTCTGTTCACCATAGTGGCTGTATCAATTTACATTCCCACCAGCAGTGCAAGAGGGTTCCATTACTCCACATCCTCTCCAGGATTTATTGTATGTAGATTTTTTGATGATGGCCATTCTGACCAGTGTGAAATGATATCTCATTGTAATTTTGATTTGCATTTCTCTAATGATTAATGTTGTTGAGCAATCTTTCATGTGTTTGTTGGCAATTGGTATATCTTGTTTGGAGAAATGTCTGTTTAGGTCTTCTGCCCATTTTTGGATTGGGTTGTTTGTTTCTTTGATATTGAGCTACATGAGCTGCTTGTAAATTTAGGAGATTAATCCTTTGTCAGTTGTTTCGTTTGCAAATATTTTCTCCCATTCTGAGGGTTGTCTTTTGGTCTTGTTTATGGTTTCCTTTGCTGTGCAAAAGATTTTACGTTTCACTAGGTCCCATTTGTTTATATTTGTTTTTATTTCCATATCTCTAGGAGGTGGGTCAAAAAGGATCTTGCTGTGATTTATGTCATAGAGTGTTCTGCCTATGTTTTCCTCTAAGAGTTTGATAGTGTCTGGCCTTACATTTAGGTCTTTAATCCATTTTGAGTTTATTTTTGTGTATGGTGTTAGGGAGTGTTTTAATTTCATTCTTTTACATGTAGCTGTCCAGTTTTCCCAGCACCACTTACTGAAGAGGCTTTCTTTTCTCCACTGTATATTCTTACCTCCTTTATCAAAGATAAGGTGACCATATGTGCATGGGTTTGTCTCAGGGCTTTCTATCCTGTTCCATTGATCTGTATTTCTGTTTTTGTGCCAGTAACATACTGTCTTGATTACTGTAGCTTTGTAGTATAGTCTGAAGCCAGGGAACCTGAATCCTCCAGCTCCGCTTTTCTTTCTCAAGATTGCTTTGGCTATTCAGCATCTTTAGTGTTTCCATACAAATTGTGAAATTTTTTGTTCTAGTTCTGTGAAAAATACCAGTCGTAGTTTGATACGGATTGCATTGAATCTGTAGATTGCTTTGGGTAGTCTAGTCATTTTCAGAATGTTGATTCTTCCAATCCAAGTACATGGTATATCTCTCCATCTGTTTGTATCATCATTAATTTCTTTCATCAGTGTCTTATAATTTTCCTCATACAGGTCTTTTGTCTCCTTAAGTAGGTTTATTCCTAGGTATTTTATTCTTTTTGTTGCCATGGTAAATGGGAGTGTTTTCTTAATTTCACTTTCAGATTTGTCATTATTACTGTATAGGAATGCAAGAGATTTCTGTGCATTAATTTTGTATCCTTCTACTTTACCAAATTCATTGATTACCTCTAGTAGTTTTCTGGTAGCATGTTTAGGATTCTCTATGTGTAGTATCATGTCATCTGCAAACAGTGACAGCTTTGCTTCTTTTCCAATTTGGATTCCTTTTATTTCTTTTTCTTCTCTGATAACTGTGGCTAAAACTTCCAAATATGTTGAATAATAGTCGTGAGAGTGGACAACCTTGCCTTGTTCCTCATGTTAGTGGAAATGGTTTCAGTTTTTCACCATTGAGAAAGATGTTGGCTGTGGGTTTGTATATATGGCCTTTATTATGTTGGCGGTAAGTTCCCTCTATGCCTACTTTCTGGAGGGTTTTTATCATAACTGGGTATTGAATTTTGTCAAAACCTTTCTCTGCATCTATTGAGATGAGGATATGGTTTTTATCCTTCAATTTGTTAATATGGTGTATCACATTGATTATTTGCGTATATTGAAGAATCCTTGCATTCCTGGGATAAACCCCACTTGATCATGGTGTATGATCCTTTTAATGTGCTGTTGGATTCTGTTTGATAGTATTTTGTTGAAGACTTTTGCACATATATTCGTCAGTAATATTGGCCTGTAGTTTTCTTTCTTTTTGACATCTTTGTCTGGTTTTGGTGTCAGGGTGATGGTGGCCTCGTAGAATGAGTTTGGGAGTGTTCCTCCCTCTGCTATAATTTGGAAGAGTTTGAGAAGGATAGGTGTTAGCTCTTCCCTAAATGTTTGATAGAATTCTCCTATGAAACCATCTGGTCCTGGGCTTTTGTTTGTTGGAAGATTTTTAAGCACAGTTTCAATTTCAGTGCTTGTGATTGGTCTGTTCATATTTTCTATTTCTTCCTGTTTCAGTCTCAGAGGTTGTGCTTTTCTAAGAATTTGTCCATTTCTTCCAGGTTGTCCATTTTATTGGCATATAGTTGTTTGAAGTAATCTGTCATGATCCTTTATATTTTTGCAGTGTCAGTTGTTACTTCTCCTTTTTCATTTCTAATTCTATTGATTTGAGTCTTCTCCCTTTTTTTCTTGATGAATCTGGCTAATCGTTTATCAATTTTGTTTATCATCTCAAAGAACCAGCTTTTAGTTTAATTGATCTTTGCTATCGTTTCCTTCATTTTTTTTCCATTTATTTCTGATCTGATCTTTATGATTTCTTTCCTTGTGCTAACTGTGGGGTTTTTGGTTCTTCTTTCACTAATTGCTTTAGTTGTAAGGTTAGGTTGTTTATTTGAGATGTTTCTTGTTTCTTCATGTAGGATTGTGTTGCTATAAACTCCCCTCTCAGAACTGCTTTTGCTGCATCCCATAGGTTTTGGGTTGTTGTGTTTTCATTGTCATTTGTTTCTAGGTATTTTTTGATTTCTTATTTGATTTCCTCAGTGATCTCTTGGTTATTAAGTAGTGTGTTGTTTAGCCTCCATGTGTTTGTATTTGTTACAGATTTTTTCCTGTAATTGATATCTAGTCTCATAGTGTTGTGGTCAGAAAAGATCCTTGATACAATTCTATTTTCTTAAATTTACCAAGGCTAGATTTGTGACACAAGATATGATCTATCCTGGAGAATGTTCCATGAGCACTTGAGAAGAAAGTGTATTCTGTTGTGTTTGGATGGAATGTCCTATAGATATCAATTTAGTCCATCTTGTTTAATGTATCATTTAAAGCTTGTTTTTGCTTATTTATTTTCATTTTGGGTGATCTGTCCATTGGTGAAAGTGGGGTGTTAAAGTCCCCTACTATGATTGTGTTACTGTCAATTTCCCCTTTTATAGCTTTTAGTATTTGCCTTATGTATTGAGGTGCACCTATGTTGGGTGCATAAATATTTACAATTGTGATATCTTTTTCTTGGATCGATCCCTTGATCATTATGTAGTGTCCTTCTTTGTCTCTTATAATAGTCTTTGTTTTAAAGCCTATTTTGTCTGTGAGAATTGCTACTCCAGCTTTCTTTTGGTTTCCATTTGCATGGAATATCTTTTTCCATCCCCTCACTTTCAGTCTGTATGTGTCCTTAGGTCTGAAGTGCGTCTCCTGTAGACAGCGTATATACGGGCCTTGTTTTTCTAACCGTTCAGGCAGTCTCTGTCTTTTGGTTGGAGCGTTTGATCCATTTACATTTAAGGTAATTATCAATATATATGTTCCTATTACCATTGTCTTAATTGTTTTGGGTTTGTTATTGTAGGCGTTTTCCTTCTCTTGCGTTTCCTGCCTAATGAAGTTCCTTTAGCATTTGTTGTAAAGCTGGTTTGGTGGTGCTGTATTCTCTTGGCTTTTGCTTGTCTGTAAAGGTTTTAATTTCTCCGTCAAATCTTAATGAGATCCTTGCTGCGTAGCGTAATCTTGGTTGTAGGTTTTTCTCCTTGATCACTTTAAATATGTCCTGCCCCTGCCTTCTGGCTTGCAGAGTTACTGGTGAAAGTTCAGCTGTTAACCTTATGGGGATTCCCTTGTGTGTTATTTGTTGTTTTTCCCTTGCTGCTTTAATATTTTGTCTTTGTATTTAAGTTTTGATAGTTTGATTAATATGTGTTTCGGTGTGTTTCTCCTTGGATTTATCCTGTATGGAACTCTCTGTGCTTCCTGGACTTGATTAACTATTTCCTTTTCCATATATGAAATTTTTTAACTACAATCTCCTCAGATATTTTCTCAGTCCCTTTAGTTTTCTCTCCTTCTTCTGGGACCTCTATAATTCTAATGTTGGTGCATTTAATGTTGTCCCAGAGGACTCTGAGAGTGTCCTCAATTCTTTTCATTCTTTTTTCTTTATTCTGCTCTGCAGTAGTTATTTCTACTATTTTGTCTTCCAGGTCACTTATCCGTTTTTCTGCCTCAGTTATGCTGCTATTGATGCATTCTAGAGAATTTTTAATTTCAGTTATTGTGTTGTTCATCACTCTTTGTTTGCTCTTTAGTTCTTCTAGGTCCTTGTTAAAAGTTTCTTGTATTTTCTCCATTCTATTTCCAAGATTTTGGATCATCTTTACTATCATTACTCTGAATTCTTTTTCAGGTAGACAGCCTATTTCCTTTTCATTTGTTTGGTCTGGTGGGTTTTTACCTTGCTCCTTCATCTGTTGTGTGTTTCTCTGTCTTCTCATTTTGCTTAACTTACTGTGTTTGGGGTCTCCTTTTCGCAGGCTGCAGGTTCGTAGTTCCCATTGTTTTTGGTGTCTGCCCCCAGTGGCTAAGGTTGGTTCAGTGGGTTGTTTAAGCTTCCTGGTGGAGGGGAGTAATGCCTGTGTTCTCGTGGGTGAGGCTGGATCTTTTCTTTCTGGTGGGCATGTCTACGTCTGGTAGTGTGTTTTGGGGTGTCTGTGGACTTATTATGATTTTAGGCAGCGTCTCTGCTAATGGGTGCAGTTGTGTTCCTGTCTTGCTAGTTGATGGGCAAAAGGTGTCCAGCACTGTAACCTCCTGGTTGAGTGGAACTGGGTCTTGGCGTTGAGATGGAGATCTCTGGGAGATTTTCACCATTTGATATTATGTGGAGCTGGGAGTTGTCTTGTGGACCAATGTCCTGAAGTTGGCTCTCCCACCTCAGAGGCACAGCCCTGACGCCTGGCTGGAGCACCTAGAGCCTGTCATCCACATGGCTTAGAAGAAAAGGGAGAAAAAAAACGAATGAAAGAAAGAAGATAAAATAAAGTAAAATAGTTTTAAAAATAAAAAATAATTATTAAAAAAAGTAAAAAAAAACGAAAGAAAGAAGAGAGCAACCAAACCAAAAAACAAATCCACTAATGATAACAAGCGCTAAAAAGTATGCTAAAAAGAAAAACAAAAACAAAAAAACGGACAGACAGAACCCTAGGACGAATGGTAAAAGCAAAGGTATATAGACAAAATCACATAGAGAAGCATACACTTACACACTCACAAAAAGAGAAAAAGGGAAAAAAAAATATGTCATTGCTCTCAAAGTCCACCTCCTCAATTTGGGATGATTCGTTACCTATTCAGGTATTCCACAGATGCAGGGTACATCAAGTTGATTGTGGAGATTTAATCTGCTGCTCCTGAGGCTGCTGGGAGAGATTCCCTTTCTCTTCTTTGTTCGCACAGCTCCTGGGGTTCAGCTTTGGATTTGGACCCGCCTCTGCATGTAGGTCGCCTAAGGGCGTCTGTTCCTGCCCAGACAGGATGGGGTTAAAGGAGCCGCTGATTCTCAGGCCACGGGGAGGGAGGGGTACGGAGTGTGGGGCAGACCTGCGGCTGCAGAGGCCAGCATGACTTTGCACTAGCCTGATGTGCACTGTGCCTCGGGAAGTTGTCCCTGGATCACGGGACCCTGGCAGCGGCGGGCTGCACGGGCTCCTGGGAGGGGATGTGTAGATAGCGACCTGTGATTGCACACAGGCTTTTTGGTGGCTGCAGGAGCAGCCTTAGCATCTCATGCCCATCTCTGGAGTCCACGCTGATAGCCGTGGCTCGCGCCCGTTTCTGGAGCTCCTTTAAGCGATGCTCTTAATCCCCTCTGCTTGCACACCACAAAACAAAGAGTTAAGAAAACGTCTCTTGCCTCTTCGGCAGCTCCAAACTTTTTCCCGGACTCCCTCCCAGCTAGCTGTGGTGCATTAGCCCCCTTCAGGCTGTGTTCACGCAGCCAACCCCAGTCCTCTCCCTGGGATCCGACCGAAGCCTGAGCCTCAGCTCCCAGCCCCCTACCGCCCTGGCGGGTGAGCAGACAAGCCTCTCGGGCTAGTGCGTGCTGGTCGTCACTGATCCTCTGTGCGGGAATCTCTCCGCTTTGCCCTCCGCACCCCTGTGGCTGTGCTCTCCTCCGTGGCTCTGAAGCTTCCCCCCTCCGCCACCCACAGTCTCTGCCCGCGAAGGGCCTTCCTAGTGTGTGGAAACCTTTCCTCCTTCACGGCTCCCTCCCACAGGTGCAGGCCCCGTCCCTATTCTTTTGTCTCTGTTTATTCTTTTTTCTTTTGCCCTACCCAGGTATGTGGGGAGTTTCTTGCCTTTTGGGAGGTCTGAGGTCTTCTGCCAGCATTCAGTAGGTGTTCTGTAGGAGTTATTCCGTATGTAGATGTATTTCTGATGTATTTGTGGGGAGGAAGGTGATCTCCACATCTTATTCTTCCACCATCTTGAAGCTCCTGCCCGTTCTTGTAGCTTGTTTGTCTGGCTTTTGTATCAGGATAATGCTGGCCTCATAAAATGAGTGTGGAAGTATTCCTTCTTCAAGTCTTTTCAAAGAGTTTAGGAAGGATTTGTGTTAAGTCTTCAAGTATTTGGTAGAATTAACAGTGAACCCGTTTGGTCCTAAGCTTTTCTTTTTGGGCAGGTTTTTGTTTATTCATTTTATCTCCTTACTGGTCTGTCAAGTTTTCTATTCCTTCATGATTCAGTCTTGTTAGGTTGTATGTTTCTAGGAATTTATTCATTGCTTCTGTAATTATTCATATAATATGATTTGTTGGCATAGAACTATTCATAATAGTCTCTGATGATCTTTTCCATTTCATTGGCTTCTGTTGTAATGTCTTTTTTTCATTTCTGTTTTTACTTATTCGAGTCTTCTCTTTGTTTCTTAGTTTAGGTTAAAGCTTTGTCATTTTGTATATTTTTTTAAAAAACCAACTATTAATTTCATCATTTCTTTCCCATTGTTTTTCTGTTCTTCATTTCATTTATTTTTGCTCTAAGCTTTACTATTTCCTCCTTTCAGTGAACTTTGAGCTTAGTTTGTTCTTTTTCTAGTTCCTTGAGGTGTGAAGTTGTTTTTTTTCTTCTTTTTTAACATAGGTGTTTATTGCTATAAATGTCTCTCTTAGTAGCTTTTGTTGTGCCCCTTAAGTTTTGGTATGTTGTGTTTGAGTTTTCATTTACCTTAGTATATTTTCTGATTTCCTTTTTGATCTCTTTTTTGATGCATTGGAGAAATTGGTCAATTTCTCGTTATTTGTGAATTTACCAATTTTCCCTTTTTTAAATTTCATTTTCATATCATTGTGGTTGGAAAGATACTTGATATAATTTCAATCTTCTTAAATTTGTTAAGACTTTTTATGTGACCTAAACTGTGGCCTTTCCTGGTAAATGTTCCATAGGTGCTTGAGAATAGTGTGTATTCTGCTGCTGTTGGGTGGAATTTTCTGTGTATGTGAGGTCCATTTGGTTTGTAGTGTTAAATCTGCTGTTTTTCCATATTATTTTTTTATCCTGATGTTTTATCAGTTGTTGAAAGTGGCATATTTAAATCTACTTTTATTGTGTTGCTGGCTATTTCTCCCTTCATTTCTATTAATACTTACTTTTTTATTTTGGTCCTCTGCTGTTGGGTGCATATATATTTATGATTGTTATATCATCCTAATGAATTGTTGTGTTATATCCTTCTTTGTTTCTTGTAACCATTTTTGATTTATTCTATTTTATCTGTCTGATGTAAATATAGCCATCCCTGCTCTCTTTTGTTTACTATTTGCAAGGAATATCTTTTTCCACCCCTTTACTTTCAGTCTATGTATGTCCTTAAATCTGAAATGTGTCTTCTAGACTGCAAATACCCATGTCTTGTTTCTTTTAATCCATTCAGCCTCTTTTCCTCTTTTGATTGGAGTTGAATTTATTTACATTTTAAGTAATTATTGATGAGGAGGGACTTGCTATTGCCATCTGTTGTTTTCTGTCTTATAGTTCTTTTGTTCTTCTTTCCCTATGTTGCTATCTTCCTTTGTATTTAATTGATGTTTTTGAAGTGACATTCTTTGATTTCTTTCTTTTTTTCTCTTGTATCTTCAATAAGTATTTGTGTGTGTGTGTGTGTAGTTACCATGAGACTACATAATAGTTTAATAATGTATTTAAATTGTTAACATGTTAGCTTCTGACACATCTACATTTTTACTTCTCCTCCTACCCACACTTCATGCTATTGATGTCACAATATCTTTTATATACTGTACCCATTTTTGTCTGTAGCTGAACTTTTAATCTTTACACTAAAATTAAGAGTGATTTATGCATCGCTATTTTAATCCAGTAATGCATTATTCTGTGTTTGGGCCTTGTTGAGTGCTGGGTACTTTTTCATCTAATCCTCTTGGTTAGGTCTTTTCTTGGCCTTGAATAGTTTTCTCACATGTACATGCTGATCAGTATTCACATAATTATTCAAGGAAAACCCTCTGTAGAAATCTGGAATTCTCTCTATGTGCAGCTTTCTCTTCTCTGGTATTCTGTTTTGTGAATTGTAGCTATGTTGGTCTCCTCAGCCTTTCAATTTCATCATCTCAACTTGGGGAATCTTCTTGGCTTTGCCTGTTAGTCTGTTCAGGCAGCTGTAACAAAATAGACTGGGTAGCTTATAGAGAACTGAAATTTGTTTCTCACAATTCTGGAGGCTGGAAGTCTGAAGTCAGGGTGCCAGCTTTGTCAGGTGATGGCCCGCTTCTGGGTTGTAGACATCTCATTGCATCCTCACATGGTGGAAGGGGTGAGCTACCTCTCTGGAGCCTTCTTTATTTGAGCACTAATGCCATTCATGAGGGCTCTGTTCTCATTACCTAATCACCTCCTAAAGACCCTACCTTCTAGTACCATCACCTTCGGCATTAGGTCTTGAACACATGAATTTTGGGGTAACACAAACATTCAGACCATAGCACCTGGGTTCCCGCTTCTTTTGCTGCTAACTGGAAATTCTCAAGGCATTACATTCCATCAATTGCAGAACTCACCTCATTTTGTTTTCTGTCTCCTAGGGATCACTCTCCTTTTTTGCCTGATTTCTAGTGTCTTGAAAACCATTGTTTCACATATTTTGTCTAGTTTTTTGGTTGTTTCAGGTTATAGAGTAAATCTAGTCCCTGTTATTGCATCTTGGCTGGAAATAGAATCCTCCAGAGTTTCACTTAAAAGTTACAGAAGATAGATGCTCAAAAGAATTGTTCAGAAGCATTCAGAATATAGAAACAGAGGAAATACTTCCTAACTCATTCTATGCAGCCAGCATTACCATAATACCAAAACCAGACAAAGACATTACAAGACAACTGCAGACCAACATCTTTCATGAACACATATGCAAAAAAATATGATAAAAAATGGGCAAGAGTTCTGAATAGCAGCAAAGAAGATATAAAGATGGCAAATAAGCATATGACCCCAAGGGAACTCAGATTAAAGCAATGAAACATACTTTTACCGTCCAATCCAGCAATTACACACCTTGGTGTAATTCAAACGAGTTGAAAACTTGTATGCGCACAAAAACCTACACACACGTTTGCAGCAGCTTTAATCGCTATTGCCTCAAACTTGGAAGCAACCTAGATGTCCTTCAGCAGTTTAATGGTTAAATAAACGTATATCCATAGAATTGAATCTTAATTAGTGCTAAAAGGAAATTAACTATCAAGCCAAAAAAGACATGGAAGAACCCATGCAGTTCAAACCCATACAGTTCAAACCTGTGTTGTTCAAGGGTCAACTGTATATGATTCCAACTCTATAACTATCAGGAAAAGCCAAAACTATGGAGACAGTAAAAGGATCAGTAGTTGCCAAAAGCTGGGGAATAGGGAGGAATGAGCAGCCAGAGCACAGAGGATTTTTAGGGTAGTTAAACTGTTCTGTATTATACTGTAATGGTAGATATATGTCATTATTCACAATGGTGGATATATGTCATTATACATTATACATTTGTGAAAACCTATAGATTGTACAACATGTATATTAACCCTAATATAAACTATGGACTTTGGGTGATAATGACTGGTCAATGTAGGTTCACTGATTATAACAAATGTACCATTCTGGAGTGGGATGTTGGTAGTGGGACTGGGTGTTATTTATGTGGGGGTGTGGGTTGTATGGGAACTCTATCTTTCACCCAGCTTTTCTGTGAACATGAAGATGCTCTAAAAAATAAAGTCCATTAAAAAATAATTCAAGATTATCACCCAAAGAAACTTTGAACCATTTTGGTAAACCATTATTCCTATTTGATTTTATGATAAAAAAAAATCAGTTATCCATTCCATCTCTTTCATAACCATCCACCTACTTCCCTCTCCCAAACCTACTAATAGAAGAAATGTTTACTTCCTATTTTCTATGTTGACCCACAAAAAGTGCACAATATTGTGCTTCATTCATGCTGAACTCTGATTAAAGGGATCAGTCATTCATCTGAGCCTTTGGTATAGGTTTCACTGAGGGTATATCAGTTTATATAAATAATTTTTAATAGATACTCTGTAGGTGAAAGGGTTTTTAACATTCTGTAAAGCACATTGATGTATAGACTGTGAATGCTAATTGTGAAGTGCTGAGGTAGCTTAGTTGCAAACCAACCACTTTTGCATGTTGAATATTGTGCAGTGGGGTTGCTTCAGCTTCAACTCAGTAGCTTAGTCTAGCTTAGTCTAGTCCTTATGCATAAATATGAGAGCTTGATTTCTATCTAGATATAACACCAGAGTTCTGCCTTACCTCCTTTCTGTCTTTTATTAACTAAAAAGACAGAGAAGTGTCTGTGAGTGAAAGAAGAAAATAAAGAGAAATAAATGTTTTAGCCAATAAGTCAATTTAGAAATGTCATTGTACCAACAGCCAGCGCCCACATGTTCTAAGAAGATATCTCATTTTCCTTATTCATAATTAACTATCTTCGGGGCTTCCCTGGTGGCGCAGTGGTTGAGAGTCCGCCTGCCGATGCAGGAGACACGGGTTTGTGCCCCGGTCCGGGAAGATCCCACATGCCGCGGAGCGGCTGGGCCCGTGAGCCATGGCCGCTGAGCCTGCACGTCCGGAGCCTGTGCTCCACAACGGGAGAGGCCACAACAGTGAGAGGCCCGTGTACCATTAAAAACAAACAAACAAACAAAAAGAATTAACTATCTTCCTCCAAATCTGTAATTCTTGTGACCCATGAGAGAAGTTGGGCTATATTAAAAATAACTATTTAGTTTTATTTAGATTTTGTGATTCGTTTTTAAAGGAGTACGTGGGATTAGGTTGGGGTCTTTACTGATCTGGCTAGGTTGTTGGAGAATTATCTCTGTGTGTGCAAGGTTAGGTTAATTTCTGAGTTTGCAAGATTCTGAAGTAAGTTTGAGACCACTATTAAAATGGCTACAGTTTGTGGCATTAGATGATATTACTTACTCTGTGGCTGAATTCTCTTATCAAAAAGTTCCTAAAATTTACGAAAAGTAATAGTTATCAGAATCTATAACCAGAATAACACAACAGATAATTTATGCATTACATCTTAGAATTGTTAAAATTTTGTGTTGCTGATCACCAACTGCTCCAGCTACTCCATATTGGATGATAGGGACATAAACTAAATTGTTTATTGATTAACACAATTGGAGTGCTAGATGATGTTTAGTTTGTTTTATGTTTGAATTTGTTACTAAAAATCATTTCATGATCTATAACTTTCTAATGCCAGTGAATCATACATCTATAAAATAATAAGATTTTTAGATGAAAAAAAATCTCTTACTATATTGGGTCAGACAAAAAGTTCATTTGGGTTTTTTTGGCCAACCCAATATATATCCATTCTGAGCATCAGAATACTTCTAGCTATTCGAACTAATGGACTATACTGTCTAGAGGATAGTAATTCAGTGCTTTAGAAATGTGTGAGAGAATCTGAGAATGATGGAAGTCACATTGGGAAATAAATGATACAAATTAAAATTAATTTCAGCAGAGTTGTTTTGGCCTTACTTTCCAATTCATCCTCATCAGGAATTAATAAAAATCTTAGCAGGATGTGTTCAGGTTCTATTGATCCTATTCTCTTTTAATCATATTCTCTACTAAGATAGTCCATTCCTTGTGTGAGCTGTTGATTATTAATATTTTCTTAGGAAAACGTAAGATACTTTAAAAGTAATGCCTTGATCTTATTTTACTTCTTTGATACATTGTATTTTGAAGGGGAGTTTTGCAATTTCTCAAGCTTAATATGAAACAATGAACGTTTGTCAAAGAGTACTTTATTTCCCTCATATTGTATCCTCCACAGTGCAACTGCCATTAAGTGTTTAATTGCTACACCTTAACATTTTGGCCTTATGTATATGGAAAGTTAATGTTGATTTCAGAAGTCATTGGTTATATTTCTGGGACATTATGAAATTAAAATAATTATTATCTCTAAACAGTTATAAAATTCAGAGGCTATAATGGAATAGTCTAATTTTATAGCATTTATTTTCCATTTTACAGCTATTTTATTGTTACATATGTTTTCTTCAACTGATATTCAAAGGCCTGGAGTTAGCAAATCTCCCCATTCAGATACTAGTTCAGGAAGTAGTCAGGCTTAAGGCTTAGTACCTGAACATCTGTGTACAAATAGTTTGGTATAAAGTAGATTCCACTACCCGTGCACATCAGTGAGTCAGAGGAAGCAAATTGGATTATATATTTTGGAAAATGAAATGTAATAAACATTGCCTGGGACCAGTAATTTAGATAAACTGAATGAAAAAGAAGAGTTTATTTTGAATCGTCTGGCACTTGAAAAACAGGAAAGTCATATTGACTTTTAATGTAGGAAGATGGAAGATAACTTGCTTTTGCGTTTGGTAAGGAGTTTGGTGATGTCTTTTAGAGCAGTGGTTCTCAAACTTTATTGTGCCTAAGAATCAGCCTTGAGCTTTAAAAAATGCTAACTTCCAGGCCCTAACTCAGAGATTCTCTTTCATTATGTCTCAGGTAGCACTTAGGATTATTTGCTTTTTATGAACACCATGAGTGATTCTCATGCAGGTGGTTTGTGGACTTTATTTTCTGAAACACCCTCTTATACTATTTCTGTTAGCTTTATGTTCTTCCTGCCTGTCTAGATGTGTAGCAAAAAATATTTTGTTATTTGGTTGGAATCTCTGTGTTGCTTTTGATTAATAATTCGTATAGCAAAGATGAAATTTAAAAATATACATATTTGGTGTGTCAGACTGGAGAGTATAGGCACAGGTAGAATCAGAGGCTAACAATTTGACATTATATATTTTATTGAAGATTTCTTACAATTTAATATCAATGATTTAAAATTCATATTTATCAAACTTTTTACTCTCCCTCATTTCCTGTGAATCAGTGCTCAATATCTGTCAACCAACAGCCAAGTGTAACAGAATTTGCATACTAAGACAGTATTTTGTAATGTATTTCCTTTATTTTACTAATTTCATAAATTATTAGAACTTTTTGATGCTGTTTTCATTTTGTATTCTTTTACAAGTCTGACCTATTTTCATTTTGTATTTTCATACAAAAGGTATTTTGGAACACTAGGGTACATTGGTGACAATATGTGTGTGTGTATGAGTGTGTGTGTGTGATTAGAGCTCCCTCTTAGGAGAAGTTTAAATATGTGACTGACTAGAGGGAAAAGTGAAAGGACTTGAGATGAGGAAGATAGTAAGATATTAAAAAGAAAAAAAGTAGAGAGATGGAAAAGAAAGGAATTTCTTGCATGGCCTATACCAAGGTTTAGAACAATTGGCTTTTCTTAAGTTAATTTGATGGTTCAGTTGTGTAGGAGGGTAAGCTATATGCAAAGTTTTTCTTTGGAGTGACACAGCCATATAATCTGAAGAGTGGTCCTATTAAGGTCCATTTTCCATTTGCTATAGAAACATCCCAGTGACTTGAGAGGTAAAATGTCAAGCTATTCCTATCCAAGGGTGGCATTTGTGGTTGTGGTAGTGGTGGTGTTGGTAGTGTGGTGGTGGTTGTGGATGGGTTGATCCCTGAAATAAAGCAGATTGACTGCATACCAGGATGTGCCAGAATAGAAACAGAGAAAACTGGATCTCTGTGTGAAATTTATGTAAAATGCATAAACAACTTTGTGTCTCATGGGTATGGTTTAGAATAAAGAATGACTTAAAATCAAGAAAACAGACAATGGTGGTGTAAAGGGTTCATTTTAAGATAAGCATAAAGGGACTTCTCTGGTGGTCCAGTGGTAAGGAATCCGCCTTCCAATGCAAGGGATGTGGGTTTCATCCCTGGTCAGGGAACTAAGATCCTACATGTTGCAGGGCAACTAAGCCTGCGTGCCAAAACTACAGAGCCCATGTGCTCTGGAGCCCGCACCATAACTAGAGAAGAGGAAACCCGCACGTCACAACTAGAGAGAAGCCTGCGCGCCGCAGTGAAGAGCCCGAGCACCGCAACGAGTGCTGCAATGAAAGATCCTGCATGCCGCAACGAAAGACCCCACATGCCGCAGCGAAAAATCCCGCATGCCACAACGAAGACCCGATGCAGCCAAATAAATAAATAAATAAATATTAAAAAAATAATAAGGTGGGAATAAAAACTCAAATGTGGAAATCAAAGCCTTAAGAAAAGCATTAAGTGAAACTTGTATCACTGGGTTTTAAATCCTAAATTGATGAAAAAGATCATTAAATTAGTTTTAAATTGCATGTTTTGTACATGATGTTGTAATTACCACATTACTGAAGTTAAATGAGTTTTATGTCTTTCAAAATAGCAATGACGATTGGCATAAACCTTGGGTTTAAGATTTAAATTGGGCATTGTCTCCTAGAATGTCAGACTGAGAGCCACATTTTGGGGAAATGATTATTAAGGGTTTAGGAAAGTAGTAGCTGCCACAAAGCCAGAAACCTGTCCCTTTAAATTTTTTTTCCAAAGTCCTGAGTAGTGCTAGATGTTTTATTCACCCTTTTTTGGCTGAATCTCATAAGAAAGGTTATTTTAGGAAAAATATTAAAAAAATTTTTTATGACGTATAGGTGATTGTAGCTCAACTAATTAACCAAGGCTTGGAAAAAGCCATATATGTGTATATAGACACCCGTTCAACTTACTAAAATTTAATTTTTATTTTTTTGCTACTTGCTAAAACAAAGCTTCATCTTTATAAGAAAAAAAGTAACTGGTGCTCATCAGGATTATCTAAAATCATATAAAATAACAAAATATCTTCAACTTGGAAATGGAGGAACAAAGATGAGGTGGACCAAGAAAAGGGGTAAAAAAATTTAGAATCACTCAGGATTGAGGAGAAAGTAGACAAAAAGATATCTTTAAATCATTCGGCAGTGACCGAACCACACAGTAGGAAGAAAGACCAGTACTCACTGTATAATTGGGGAAAAATGTAAGGAAGAGTGGAGCTATTAGTACTAAGCAAATAGGGGAGTAGCGTATGGGATGACTCAGGCTGGTTCTCAAGCTGATACCTGTTGACTTGATTATTTGATAGCAGAGGTGGAAAAGTCCATGTAGAAAACACATTGATTGTGGTGAGGAGTACTAATTTATATTAAATAAAAAATGCCACATGAAGCTCATAAAAAATATGAACATATAAGCCAGTAATGATAAGAAAAAGCATAAATCTGTGAATTAACATAAAAGTTAAAATGACAATAAAATGCTAAGACAGAAAGGGTGTATTTAAATGCAGATATGGACCCCAAATGACTCTAGTACTTTCATAGAAAAAATAAGTACTTTTATGGGTATTTTTGACTCTACAGTATATGACAGGAAGAGACGAGACTTAAGATTTTGATTTTAGACCAGAGCTCAGTGGAGTAGTTAACAGGACTTTCAAAACTGAAAAAGCTCTAAGTTTCTTCAAGCAGTCATTGTTTCTGGTTCATTGACTAGAGAGAAATTTTTTTCAGACAACTGAAAATGTCTTTTATTTATTTAGACGCATCTGTGAAATCACTTTTCTCTTGAAAGATAGAAAGACTTTCCAGGTTAGTGTGTAGAAGAGAGTTCTTTTAAATGAAGTACAGAATTTCCTATTCTACATGTGCTTTCATGTCAGTTTTTTAAAATAAGAAATGAGGAGAATGTATGCTTGCTGTTTATTAAGTGTTAGAAAGGAGCTTTTATCTCTTGCTGATTTTCAAAGATGAATAACAGAGCTGTAGATGAAGTGGTAGACTCTAGGGTTTGGGTCTGGTTAACTTTAACAAGGTAAAGAGGAAGTACTCTTAGCTTTGTTAACTTAAGAATTCCACCTGGAAGGGAGGTTACAGAGCTGCTGGAGTTTGCCTGGTATTATAATTTTATAATGCCTTCATAACTTCAACATTTTTGGGGGGGCTGTGGGTTGAACATGAAATTTAACTCATTCTAGATATTGCAGATGTAAATTATGTTCAATTTTGGTTGAAGACTTAGACATTCTTGAATGAGATAGAAGACACAAATCAAATAGCTTAAATTTCTGTGGCTTCCTGGGAGCATTTGGGGAGCAGTATAAAAGCAGGTGCCTGTAGTCCTTGTTTTCAGAATGGCAGAAAGCACACAAAAGCTATTTAAATCCCTTCTGTTATATGAAGTCCAAATACCTTAAATCCAGTAGATTGAAAAAAAAAAAACCTCCCTACTTTGAAACCAATAATTTTGACAAATTCCAGGGAAATGATACATTTATCTATGATCCAAAAGAAAATCTCTTCATTTTTCAGTGTGTGGTACAAATATGTTTAGAGTATCCATTATGTATTTATTCTTGGGAATACTTATTACTGTGCTAATGGGCATGCCTTATATCAAAAGTGGGTGTTTCAGCAGAAGATGTTTAAATTATACTTTCACTCTGTAGCAAGTAAAATCAGTTTTGAGTATCAAAATAAATAAATACAGCAGTTTGACTGATATGTCCCAACTGGAATCTTTAACATAAGACAAAGAACTTTAACATAAGACAAAAAGAAACTTAACATTTCTTTCAGCAAATATTATTACTGGGATCAGCAGTACCTATATTTAGAATTGTCAAAAAATTGACTTCTTCAGCAGATTCTTTCAGTTTAATTCATTTATGGTTCCCATGATTCAGTTAGGTTTGTATTCAGTTATTAAAAGGAAAAGCTGTAGAAACTTAACTGAGCTGTACTTCCGTCCTGGCATTCCCAGGAGGGAATTAGAACATTACAGGGGTGGGGGAGGGAGGGAGGGAAGGAGGGAGAGAAAGAGATGGGTGGGGTGGGGAATGTGAGGGCAAGCACACTGCGCACCTGTGTAGGTGGTAAGATTGAGGGCTTAATTCTATCCCCTAGAAAAAAAGTCCCATTTCTCTTTGATCACCAGTCATTGCTAATGCTTTGATAAGAAAACCACATGATGAACATAAATTTACAGTAGAAAAAAAATTACTACTTTCTAAAGTCAATGTAGAAGGATGTGGGTATTCTTTTCTCTTTTGACTCAGAGCAGACATCAGAAGCATGGAAACGAAGGAATTGTTGTAAAAGAATTTGTAATGATAACCCCTCATGGTAATAGTTGAAGTACAATTCAGGATGTGTGCTGATGTCATAATTTTAGTGGCAATGATGAATTGTAATTATGTAAATATATGTGTATATGTGAATGTGTGTGTATGTATTTCTTAATTCATTTAATGTAATGGAAATCAAGAGAATGCATCTAGAAGATGTTGGAGAGGGGATCATGTTTTTTAAATTGTTGAATATCTAAACTCAGGGCATCTGATAGTCTTGAATAGGTTAAGTCCTGAAAATTCTGGGTAAATGATATTCTACTATATAGTATTTGAATCTAGAGTTTCAAGTAGACAGCATCCACTTGGTGTTAGGTAATCTGGGTTATAACCTGAGATCCAAATCCCTCTATGAGTAGCATTAAATTTCCTTTGGTGGCAGTATGTGAACAGTTCCTTGATATTTCTCAGTTTCTGCATGTTTTGTCTTTTAGGGTGTTTGCCCTGTGTACATGGCTCCCAGTCACCCATCCTAAGTCTCTGCTTCTTACTTTGAATAGTGGAGTTAATCACATTTCTTAATATTTCCTCTTGTGATTCACTGTGAAATTATCCCAACAAGAAGAACTTTGTCCTTTAGAAATTTTGAAAAAGTGTTTTGAGGTTAGGTAAATATAGAGGCAGTAAAATATATTCTGTTCTTTACTTGTAATTATCTGTAATTTTATACTGGGAAGTTTTTGCTTTGTGAATGTAATTCATTCAGTATCAATGATTGGTAACTACTTGTTGCTGGCTGACTGCTGCTTAATAGGGTGTATGGTTGAACTTTATTCCACGGGAGCCCATTACACCCCTACATTCAACTAGTGATTATCTAGTGTTCATAATGAGAGACCTTGAGAAAAATTGCAGAGACCTCAAGTCAAACTATAATTACAACTGTAAAACAACAGTGTAATGCAGTAGAAAGAAGACTGATAAATACAATATGGAGACTTGTGTTTGATTTCCAGTTTTGTCTCTAACTACCTTTGGTCAAGGCAGGTAAGTCATTTAACCTCTATAATTTTTTTTTTTCTCATGTGTGCAGTGTAGGGGTTGAATTTAGGTAACCTCTAAATTCTTTCTAGTTCTAATATTCTATTATTTGATATTATTAAACACCAAATTGTTGTTTAATTGGCCTTCTGCCATTTTGTCAATTAATTAAAAACCAAAATTCTTATGCAAGTAAATTAATAGCCCAGTGTATTAGCTAATTGGTTACTCAAGAAGTAAGCTATGGAATTTTTCAGGATTCTGTTTTGGGACTTGTATAGTTAGGATTCTCAAGAGAAAAAGGAGATTATCTCTATCTCCAGCCCCTTATCTATCCCTATCTCTCTCTCTCTCTCTATTTCTCTATCTATCTAAATATCTATCTAGTTAGCCAATTCTCATATGTGTGTGTGTGTGTGTGTATACACACACACACGAACGCACACACGTGTATGCATGTATGTATACTAAATATATAAATTTACTTATAAATAAAAAAAATAGGGTGTTGGCTCACATGATTATGGAGGCTGAGTAGTCCAGACCCTGGAGTTCCAGTCAAGTCTGGAGGCCTGAGAACCGGGAGAGCTGATGGTGAAAGTTCTAGTCAGTCTGAGTTGGAAGGCAGGAGAAGACCAAGGTTCCAGCTCAAAGACAATCAGGCAGAGAGAACTTTTTCTTACTCAGACTTTTACTGTATTCAAGGCCTTCAGTGGATTCACTGAGGCCCAGGCACGTTGGGAAGGGCAGCCTGTTTTTCTCAGTCTACTAATTTAAATATTAATCTCATCCAGAAACACCCTCATAGACATACCCAGAAATAATGTTTAATCAAATAACATGGGCATGATGCAGTCCAGTCAAGTTGACACATGAGATTAACCATCACAGGACTGGAAGTTTCAACTGTAAGAAAAAATGAGAAGTTTCTTTAAAATTATCTGTTTTGGGCTTCCCTGGTGGCGCAGTGGTTGAGGGTCCCTCTGCCGATGCAGGGGACACGGGTTCGTGCCCTGGTCCAGGAGGATCCCACATGCCGCAGAGCGGCTGGGCCCGTGAGCCATGGCCGCTGAGCCTGCGTGTCTGGAGCCTGTGCTCTGCAACGGGAGAGGCCACAGCAGTGAGAGGCCCGCATACTGCAAAAAAAAAAAAAAAATTATCTGTTTCATGAGATAACTACAACTAATTTTTTTCCTTCTGAGTTATTAGAAATCATAGTAATGTAAAATATACTGAAATAAACACTGGGTATTCCCAGATAACAGAACCAGCATGGCTCTGGAGGAAAGCAGCAGATGAAAACATGAATATTTTTGGAAGTAAGATGATTAAATAAAAACTAGAGGTTGATGTGGATGAGATATGAGTTTGGTAAAAATAAATGTCAAGTAAAAAAAATTATGTGAAGATTAAAATATAACTCTTAAGCAAAGCCTTTTGGAAAATTATGAACCTGAGAGGTGGAGCTAGAAAGACCTGAGGAGTGAGACTCTGGTCTCTTCAGTCATGCTTGTTCAGACAGCCATCATCTTTTACTATTATCTTCCTGGACTCAGAGAGAGAAATGCATATTCACCTGTTGTTGCAGCTTGATATTGTGGAAAGAGTCCTGGGAGAGAAGTCAAAACATCCTGAGCCAAGGCCTGGTGTTTCCACTAAAAAGTTTCCTTTAATTCCACTCAAAAATTCCTTTAACTTCTTTGTACCTCAAGTCCTCATCTATAAAATGTCAATAAATTAATAACTTCCCACCTGACAAGCTCTACAAACATAAGGTATTAGTGTTCTTTATTTTCTTTATTATAGACGTTTTTCTCGGTTTACTTTAAACTTTTTATAGTGAGAGCAAGAATTAGCGGAGTGATGTTTATTGGCTCCTTACTGTGTTTATACTACGTTGGCATGATAATTTACTTAGAAACATAGTGGAATTTACAATAAATAAATTTAATTTTGCTTCATTTAAAGCTGAATAAGGGGCTTCCCTGGTGGCGCAGTGGTTGAGAATCTGCCTGCTAATGCAGGGGACACGGGTTCGAGCCCTGGTCTGGGAGGATCCCACATGCCACGGAGCAACTAGGCCCGTGAGCCACAACTACTGAGCCTGCGCATCTGGAGCCTGTGCTCCGCAACAAGAGGCCGCGATAGTGAGAAGCCTGCGCACCGCGATGAAGAGTGGCCCCCGCTTGCCACAACTGGAGAAAGCCCTCGCACAGAAACGAAGACGCAACACAGCAAAAATAAATAAATTAATTAATAAATTAAAAAAAAAAAAGCTGAATAAGAGGAAGGGAAATATGGCTATTTTCATATATTTTCCTCTGGAAATATCTAGTCATGAAAGTGGCTATTTTTGACCTACATTCAGTATTAACTACCATCTGAAGAACCTTTTTATAACTTTTAGAAACCTAAACCTCAATGTTGAAAGGTCTTCCAGGTTTTTTTAGGAAGGGATGATATGTTAATAAGAAGTCCACGAACAGGACATGCCAAAATTAGCCCTGAGTTCACTGTGGAGTAGAGTAGATTTTCCTTGGAAGTACAGGTTTAGTCTGCAGATTTTCAGCTGAGCTCTGATACAGGAGCATAAGTGATTGTTCTTTTAAAGCCACTAGTTTTAAGGTGCTTCTTACTGCAATAAGAGCTCATTGATGTGAGGGTGTAATTTCCTTTAGAAAAAGAAGTATGTGTTACTCATATTTAAGTATGTAGGTAGTCAGGTACCTGGGTGCCCAAGTAGCATATTTTGTGAAAATTTTAATAAATACAGAAAATTACAAGAATAATATAATACCATCTAGAATTAACAAACATTGTTTTAATTTTTTTCTTAAAATTTTATTACTAAAATAATGCCCTTTTGATTTTTCACCATGGATTTAGTATGTATCCTTATGATTCATGAGTCATGAATAGTGTAACTGTGCTTTGTGCATATTAGAAACATTTGAGTGGATGTGAATATGCTTCAGATATTTCTCTATAATTTGCTTTCTTATTCTGTATTGTTTTTGTGATCTATATATGAGGATATATTTAGATTTAATTTATTCATTGTATTGGTTATATAGTATTCATTGGTACAACTGATTTATTTGTCCATTCCCCTATTGATGAGTATTTAGGATGTTTCTAGAATTTTTTAAAAACAAATAAGGCTGCAGTGAACATTCTTTACTTGTCTGGAAAAGACTGTTGTCTGAGACATATGTGTAAGAGTTTCACTAGGTTATCTATTTGATTAGAATTGCTGAGCCATTGTAAACTCGGTGAGAAATTGCAGCGCTGCTCTCCAGTGTGACTTTACACTCCTATCTGAATAAATAGGACACTTAATGGCCCTACATCCTTGCCAAGTATTGATAGGTTTTTACATTTTTGCTATTGTAATGGGTATGAAATAATGTGATATGTTCTGTTTTATTTCACATTATTTCTGATTATTAGTAAGGTCAGGCAACTTTGCAGATATATATTTGCCAGCTATATTTGGCTCTTCTGTTAATTTGCTTATTTTTCGTTTTGGTTGCTTGCCTTTCTCTTTTTGCTTTCTTGGAATTCTTTATGTGTTCTGGATAATGTTTCTTTGTTTGCTATATGTACTGCAAATCTTTTCTCCTTGTCGATATCTTTTTTAAATGTTTTAATGGTGTCTTTGGTAGGCAGTCTCTGAGTTGACTCCCAATGATTCCTACCTCCTGGTATTCATGACCTTTTGTAATCTCTTCCCCTTGAGTGTGAGCTGGACTTATTGGTTCACTTTGAACAAATAGACCATGGAAAAACTGGTGGGATGTCATTCTGAGTAGGTTGTAAAACAACTGTGGCTTCCATATTGGGTTCTCTCTATTTTGTGCATATATGTTTTGCTTGTTCTGAAATCATGTCATGAGTAGTCCTGTGCAGGGACTCATATGGTGAGGAACTGAGCCTTTTGCCAAACATCCGCATGAATAAACTTGGAAGCAGATCCGCCACTTCCAGTTGAGTCTTCAGAAACTACACCCTGGTTAACACTTCGAATACAAATTTTTGAGAAATCCCAAACCAGTATCATGGAGCCAAGCCATTCCAGATTCCTGATCCTGAGAAACTATGTGAGATAATAAATATTTGTGGTTTAACCAGCAAAGTTTTGGGGGTAATTTGTTAAGCAGCAGTAGTTAACTACTAGGACAGTATCTTGTCATAGGAATTTAAAATTTGGTGTGATGAAAAAAATCAATATTTATAAAATTTTTTTGTCATATAAATTCTAGCCTTAAATTTATAAAGATATTTATCTGTTTTTTTGAAAGTTTTTTTCTCATGGATTTCTTTGTTATGTTCCACTTTCAGCTTGATTACAGTATGTCAAGGTTTTATATTTTTGTCGGATAATCTTGTTGAATTGTAAACAATAATGTGGACATTATTTACTTATTTTAATACCTTTTTGATAGATTCCCTTGGGGTTTCTATGTAAACAAACATGTAATCAGCACATAATTACTACTTCAAATCTTCCATTCTGATATATTTTAAAAATCAGCTTTATTGAGATATGATTTCAATTATAAATTAGTCGATTTTAAAGTTTTGATGAATTTTGACGTATGTATGCAGTATGTAATCACCATTATAATCATGGTATAGGACATTTACATAACCCCCAAAAGTCTTTAATCCCCCTTTGCAGTTAATTGCTTCCTACTGCCCGTAGCTCCTGGCAACCACTGATCTACTTTTTAACACTATAGTTTTAAATCCTCTAAAATTTCATTTAAATGAACATACAATATGTGATCTTTTGTGTCTGACTTTATTTCAGTTAGCATAGTGTGTTGAGATTCCCATATTACCGAGTGTAGCAGTAGATGGTTTCTTTTTATTGCTGATTAATATTTCATATATGTGCATACTACAGTCTGTTTATCCACAGAAGATTGACATTTGAATTGTTCCAGTTGGTGATTGTTACGAATAAATCACCTATGGTGATTCAAATTCAAGTGTTTACGTGGACATATATTTACCTGTCTCTTGAGTAAGTACTTAGGAGTAGAATTGCTGGGTCAAATGCTAAGTGTGTGTTTAACTCTATAAGATACTGCCAAACTGTTTTCCAAAATGATTTTACATTTTGCATCTCCACCAGCAGTTCTGAGTTCCAGGTGGTTCCATATCCTTGCCAAAATTTGGTTTTGTCAGTTGTTTCAATTTTATCCACTCTAATGCGTGTGTAGTAGTATATCTCATTGTGGTTTTATTTGCATTTCCCTAATGACTAATGATGTTGAGTGTCTTTTCATGGTTTATTTGCCATGTGTATACCTCCTTTGGTACATAACCTATTTAAATCTATATTGCCCATTAAAAATTGTATTGTTTATATTCATACTATTGAGTTGTAAGAGGTTTTTATATTTTGTAATCGTTTGTCAAGTGTATGCTTTGAATATATTTTCTTCCAACCTGTGGCTTGCTTTTTCCCTTCCTTAATAGTGTCTTAATAGTGTCTATAAAAGAGGAAGGCATTTAATTTTGGTATAGTCCAACTTATCAATCTTATATAATTTGTGCTTTTTATGTCCTATGTAAGAAATCTAACTTAAAGACACTAAGATTTTCCTCTGTGCCATCTTCTGGAAGTTTTATAATTTTAGTTACACTTAGGCTATATTCTGTTTCAAGTTACTTTTTGTAAATGGTATGTGCTGTGGATTGAATTGCATTTTTTTGCATATAGATACTTGTGCTGGTACCATTTGTTGAAAAGACTCACTTCTCCTTTGAACTGCCTAGGCACTTATCAAAAATAAATTGATCATAGAAGTGTGGGTCTATTTTGGGACTCCCTGTTCTGTTTCATTGATATGAGATAAGTATATGTTTTTAAACGGTCAGATTATAAGGAGAAAATTAGAGACCTTTAAGTCTACTTTCATAGTTAAAAAAAATGTTTCCTCTTTAATCTTTCTGGAAATGATAATTGTCTAGAATGTGATGTGACTGTAAACTTTATTTCTTCTAAATGTATCTGCAATTGCCACTTGCCACTTACTGACTTCTTTTACCTCTGATTTCAAATATCACTCTAACCAAACATTTACATCTATATCTTTATCTGTCACATATATGTACACTCATTAAGTATGAGTATTTCTGTTTCTAAGAAAGGCTGTAATTTTGTTCTGTTACTCTAGTTTTCCATTTCTCCAGCAATATCATGTTGTTTTCATGTACAATATTATATTTATGTTTTATGGTAGAGAAAATCTTCTTTAAATATTTCTCTTGTTCAAAACTTTATTGACTATCACATCACATTCACTCTGCCAGCTGTTCTTTCTACATCTTGAAAAAATACATTGTTCCATGATTTTGTTCCTCAGTAGAGAACTGCTAACACTTTCCTTTTTTAGAAAAGGTATGACTGATATTTTTCAGCTTATGCACACTGAGAGAAGGCAACTCCACAGGCTATAAAGGAATCAGGCAGAACAAGTTTGGGCATGCCTTCACAGTGTAAACAAATCTGTCTACAGAAGTGTTTCTGAAATAATGCGTTTAATAATAATACCCTGTAATTAATGTGGTGTCCTATGGCCCCTGGGGATCCAACTATAACTCAAAGTGTGATTTCTAAAGCACAGGATAGAAGGGTTAATAAAGGCCAGAACCGTAGAACAGCTTGATTTCCTACATCTCCTACCACATGATTCAGAAATATTTTGTAAGGTATGTGAACCTAGAATATGTTTCATATCTAATCAGAGTTTCCTGATCATCTTTTGAATGTAGGAGCTTCAGGGTCAATAGCTGCTGATTGTTTTTCATTAGTCCTTTTTCATAATTCTCCAGTGACAGGTCTTAAAACCAATAGGAATTCTGATTGGTACACTGAGTCTAAAATTTTCTGGCTTGTAATCAAACCTTCTGTATCATCTACAGTAATCTTTTTTGGACATGTTTTCCTTTAAATACTGTGCTATCTCTTAATGCTGTTCTACCTCTCCTGGCTTGAGATTCCAGGGTGTTAAATTTGGGTGTACATCTTTCCTCAGTATAGCTATCCATCATACACTGTTGATCATCATAATGCATCTGCTGATGTCATCCAGTTTTAGAGAAGATAGCTGTGGTGCACTAACTCTGTTAGGCTGTAATGCTATTGGGGCCTATTGCAGTAAGAGTGGGACTTTGTGCAGGAATGACAATGGGTGGGGCTCACAAGGTCATGGATTCAGAGGTAGTAACAGCATAATTCACAAATTCTAGATGTGCTTGGAGGAAATATTTTTTCTGCTTAATATATCATTGACACATTTTTTCTCTTTACAACATTATCTGTACAAGCATAGTTTAAATATCAGAATAACATTCTCTTTTGTATACCTACCATAATATATTTAATAAATGCAAACCATTTTCCTATTTGTTTCTAAAATTCTGCTCTTTTCAAAAACCTGATGAGTGTGTTAAAGAATATCACTAAATTGCTTATCACAAATGTTTTACAATTTTCAATTTCCCTAGCAAACAATATATATGAGACTGTCATCAGTATCAGATTTTAATTAATTATTTATTTTTCAGTTATGTTTTTAAATTAAATTTTGTTGGAGTATAGTTGGTTTACAATGTTGTGTTAGTTTCAGGGGTACAGTAAAGTGAATCAGTTATACATATATCCACTCTTTTTTAGGTTCTTTTCCCATATAGGTCATTACAGAGTATTGAGTAGAGTTCCCTGTGCTATACAGTAGGTTCTTATTAGTTATCTATTTTATATATAGTAGTGTGTATATGTCACTCCCAGTCTCCCAATTTATCTCCCGCCCCTCCCCAACTTCCACCTTGGTTAACTGTAAGTTTGCTTTCTACATCTGTGACTTTATTTCTGTTTTGTAAATAAGTTCATTTGTACCATGTTTTTAGGTTCCACGTATAAGCCATATTACATGATATTTGTCTTTCTCTGTCTGACTTACTCCACTCAATATGACAATCTCTGGGTCCATCTTTGTTGCTGCAGATGGCATTATTTTGTCCTTTTTTATGGCTGAGTAATATTCCATTGTATATATATACACACCACATCTTCTTTATCCATTCATCCATCAGTGGACAGGTAGGTTGATTCCATGTCCTGGCTATTTGTAAATAGTGCTGCAGCGGACTGCATCTATCTTTTCAAATTATGGATTACTCCAGATATATGCCCGGGAGTGGGATTACTGGATCATATGGTAGCTCTATTTTTATTTTTTTAAGGAACCTCCATGCCGTTCTCCATAGTGGCTGAACAGTTTACATTCGCACCAACAGTGTAGGAGGGTTCACTTTCTCCACATCCTCTCCAGCATTTATTGTTTGTAGATTTTTTGGATGATGGCTATTCTGACCATGTGAGGTGATACCTCGTGTAGTTTTGATTTGCATTTCTTTAATAATTAGTGATGTTGAGCATCTTTTCTTGTGCTTTTTGGCCATCTGTATGTCTTCTTTGGAGAAATGTCTAGTTAGATCTTCCAACCATGTTTTGATTGGGTTGTTTGTTTTTTTGATATTGAGCTGTATGAGCTGTTTGTATATTTTGGAGATTAATCCCTTGTCGGTTGCTTTGTTTGCAAATATTTTCTCCCATTCTGTGGGTTGTCTTTTTATCTTGCTTTCTTTTGCTATGCAAAAGGTATTAAGTTTAATTAGGTCACATTTGTTTATTTTTGTTTTTATTTTCATTACTCTAGGAACTGGATCAAAAAAGATCTTGCTGTGATTTATGTCAGAGAGTGTTCTGCCTATGTTTTCCTTTAAGAGTTTTATAGTATCCAGCCTTACATTTAGGTCTTTAGTCCATTTGGAATTTATTTTTGTGTATGGTGTTAGAGAATGTTCTAATTTCATTCTTTTACATGTAGCTGTCTAGTTTTCCCAGCACCACTTACTGAAGAAACTGTTTTTTCTCCATTGTATATTCTTGCATCCTTTGTCATAGATTAAGTGACCATATGTGCATGGGTTTAACTCTGGACTTTCTATTCTGTTCCATTGATTTATATTTCTGTTTTTGTGTCAGTACCATATTGTTTTGATTACTGTAGCTTTGTAGTATAGTCAAAAGACAGGAAGCCTGATTGCTCCAGCTCTGTTTTTCTTTCTCAAGATTCCTTTGGCTATTCGTGGTCTTTTGTTTTTCCATGCAAATTGTAAAATTTTTTGTTCTAATTCTTTGAAAAATGCCACTGGTGATTTGATAGGGATTGCATTGAATCTGTACATTGCTTTGGCTAGTATAGTCATTTTCACAATATTGATTCGTCCAGTCCAAGAACATGGTATATCTTTCCATCTGTTTGTGTCGTCTTTGATTTTTTTCATCAGTATCTTATAGTTTTCTGAGTACAGGTCTTTTGGCTCTTTAGGTAGTTTTATACCTAGGTATTTTATTCTTTTGATGCAATGTTAAATGGGATTTGTTTCCTTGCTTTTGCTTTCTGATTTTCATTGTTAGTGTATAGGAATGCAAGTGATTTCTGTGTATTAATTATTTGTATTAATGAAGGAAAATTATTTGTTGTCATTTAATTCTACATTTTCATTACTAGAAAGCTCAAGCATATTCATATGTGCTTATTACTTGGATTTCTTTTGTTCAGGATGTCACCAAAAAAGTATTATTTAATTTATATTTAGAAGTGTGGTTGAGAGTTTACAAGACAAAGAAGGGAGAAATGATATTCCTGGCAGAGAATTCAGCATTTGAAAAGTCCATAGAAGTCTATAGCAAGTGTCAATGAATACAGTATTTTAGGTATTATTCTGGTCTTTCTGTTTTCTTACTGATTTGTAGGAACTCTTTATATAAAATGTATTAATTCTTTATATCTTAGCTACTGCACAATTTTCCCAGTCAATTTTTTCTCTTTTTTATGTTTTTCCAAATATTTATGTGCAAAACACAATACTTTGTGAAATAGAAGTCATTTACTTTATTCATTTATTTTACAATACTTTTTGATCATGTACTATTTCTGGACCATATTCTTGCCTGTGAGGGTATAGCTATACACAAAACGAACAGAACCCTTGACACTGAAGAGTTTACATTCCAGCTGAGAAGGAGAGCAAAAGCCAAAAGTAAATGTACAATGTGTCCCATGGTGATAACAGTTATAAAGAAAAATTAATCAGGACATGGGGTCATTTGGCTGGAAACAGTGAGTAAGAGGAGAAGGGAAGGTGATGAGATCAAAGAGGAGCAGCTCTAAATGAATTAGAGCCGTGCAGGCAAGAACTGGGTTATTAACTGAGAGTGGAAGTCATTGGAGGGTTCTAAGCAGAAGAGTCATGTGGACCATTTTGCATGATAAAAGGATCCCTCTGGCCACTATTTGAAGAAAAGTCTTCAGGGAAGTCAAGGGTAGAAATAAGTAAATTAGTAAAAGGCTGTTTTAATAGTCTAGAAGAAGAGATGCTGCCTTGGTCTGGGGTAGTAACTGTGGAGGTAGTAAGAAGTGGGCACATTTTGCATACAGATATCTAAATTTTAGATTATATCTGTATCTGTATATTAGATCGATATCTGTATTTAGATACAGACATCACAGGAGGTATCAAGTAGGAAATGGGATGAGTCTGGAGTTCAGAGAGAGGTCTGCACTGGAGATTGTACACATATGGACAGCATTTAAAAGCATGGGGCTAGGGCTTCCCTGGTGGCGCAGTGGTTGAGAGTCCGCCTGCCGATGCAGGGGACGCGGGTTCGTGCCCCGGTCCGGGAAGATCCCACATGTCGTGGAGCGGCTACCATGGCCACTGAGCCTGCGCGTCCGGAGCCTGTGCTCTGCAACGGGAGAGGCCACAACAGTGAGAGGCCCGCGTACTGCAAAAAAAAAAAAAAAAAGGCATGGGACTAGATGAGATCACCAAAGGAGTCAGAAGTCCGAGGATACTATGTGTGTGTGTGTGTGTGTGTGTGTATATGTGTTTACCATTATCAATTAAACAACTGGACAAAACCATGTACTATGTAATAAGTTGAAACAGAATGGTCCACATTGGCTCCCTATGAAAGACTTATCAATATTCCTGCTATTATCTGTATTCAAGATAGATTCTATCTTGTAAAAATTAGCTATGTGAAACAATTTTAGAATTACAGAATTTTGGATTGGGAGTGACTTTGGAGATAATTGTTCTATAGTTAAGGAAATTAAAACTGAGGCAGATCTTTTTTTCTCAATTTCACAGTGTGGAACACTTTGCACAATAGTATAATTTCTTCTCTATGTCCTCTTGAGGATTTTAACATTCAAGGTTACATGTGATTTTTATACAACAGAGATAAGAATAGTTTGAAAGCAAAATATGATGTTCACATCTTTTAGCTCCATGTTATATGGGAGCCAGTCTCTAAGAGTTAGTCATCTGGAAATAAGGCCCAGAATTAGTTTCCATTACACGGTTCTTCAACTGGGTTCGAAACCATTCTTCGCATTTCGTTGTCCTTTATTACCTCCCACATATATCAAACACCAGGTCATTATTCCATTTTGAAAAATAACTGCATACCTATGATAGAAAATGTGTTTTGTTCACTATATTAGAAATAGACACTAAGATGTGTAATGGATAGCAGCATCTGGTTATATTTCACATTGGATAAAAGCTGCAGCATTACATCATAAAACTCTATACATAGAACAGAGAGGAACTTCGGACAACAAAGAGTCCTGAAGAAAATTATATGAAATTGGTATCAAACTCTTCAAACAGGTTACTGAATAAAATTAAAATATTTTCTTATGGTTTAACCTGCTCTTCTGTAAAGTGGAGAGAAACATATTCAGAAGAGCAGAATAAACTGCTCTTGCATTCCACTCCCAAGGAGGAAGTAGAATTTTTTTAACATCTTTATTGGAGTATAATTGCTTTACAATGGTGTGTTAGTTTCTGCTTTATAACAAAGTAAATCAGCTATACATATACATATATCTCCATATATCCTCCCTCTGGCATCTCCCTCCCACCCTCCCTATCCCACCCCTCTAGGTGGTCACAAAGCCACCGAGCTGTTCTCCCTGTGCTATGTGGCTGCTTCCCACTAGCTATCTGTTTTACATTTGGTAATATATATAAGTCCATGCCACTCTCTCACTTCATCCCAGCTTACCTTTCCCCCTCCCCGTGTCCTCAAGTCCATTCTCTACGTCTGCATTTTTATCGCTGTCTTGCCCCTAGGTTCTTCAGACCATTTTTTTTTTTTTTTAGATTCCATATATATGTGTTAGCATACGGTATTTGGTTTTCTCTTTCTGACCTACTTCACTCTGTATGACAAAATCTAGGTCCATCCACCTCACTACAAATAACTCAGTTTCATTTTCTTAAGGTGGAGTAATATTCCATTGTAAATATGTGCCAATCTTCTTTATTCGTTCATCTGTTGATGGACACTTAGGTTGCTTCCATGTCCTGGCTATTGCAAATAGAGCTGCAGTGCACATTGTGGTACATGACTCTTTTTGAATTATGGTTTTCTCAGGGTAAATGCCCAGTAGTGGGATTGCTGGGTCGTATGGTAGTTCTATTTTTATTTTTTTAAGGAACCTCCCTACTGTTCTCCGTAGTGTCTGTATCAATTTACATTCCCACCAACAGTGCAGGAGGGTTCCCTTTTCTGGACACCCTCTCCAGCATTTATTGTTTGTAGATTTTTGATGATGGCCATTCTAACTGGTGTGAGGTGATACCTCATTGTAGTTTTGATTTACATTTCTCTAATTATTCGTGTTTGTTGGCAATCTGTGTATCTTCTTTGGAGAAATGTCTGTTTAGGTCTTCTGCCCATTTTCAGATTCGGTTGTTTATTTTTTTGATACTGAGCTGCATGAATTGCTTGTAAAGTTTGGAGATTAATCCTTTGTCAGTTGTTTCATATGCAAATATTTTCTCCCATTCTGAGGGTTGGCTTTTCATCTTGATTATGTTTTCCTTTGCTGGGCAAAATCTTTTAATTTTCATTAGGTCCCATTTGTTTATTTTTATTTCCATTTCTCTAGGAGGTGGGTCAAAAAGGATCTTGCTGTGAATTGTGTCATAGAGTGTTCTGCCTATGTTTTCCTCTAAGAGTTTTATAGTGTCTGGCCTTACATTTAGGCCTTTAATCCATTTTGAGTTTATTTTTGTGTATGGTGTTACGGTGTGTTCTAATTTCATTCTTCTACATGTAGCTGTCCAGTTTTCCCAGCACCACTTATTGAAGAGGCTGTCTTTTCTCCATTGTATATTCCTGCCTCCTTTATCAAAAATAAGGTGACCATATGTGCATGGGTTTATGTCTGGGCTTTCTATCCTGTTCCATTGATCTATATTTCTGTTTTTGTGCCAGTACCATACTGTGTTGATTACTGTAGCTTTGTAGTATAATCTGAAGCCTGGGAGCCTGATACTTCCAGCTCCATTTTTCTTTCTCAAGATTGCTTTGGCTATATGGGGTCTTTTGTGTTTCCAAACAAATTGTGCAGTTTTTTGTTCTACTTCTGTGAAAATTGCCATTGGTAGCTTAATAGGGATTGCATTGAATCTGTAGATTGCTTTGGGTAGTAGACTCATTTTCACAATGTTGATTCTTCCAATCCAAGAACATGGTATATCTCTCCATGTGTTTGTATCATCTTTAATTTCTTTCATCAGTGTCTTATAGTTTTCTGCATACAGGTCTTTTGTCACCTTAGGTAGGTTTATTCCTAGGTATTTTATTCTCTTTGTTGCAGTGGTAAATGGGAGTGTTCCCTTAATTTCTCTTTCAGATCTTTCATCATTAGTGTATAGGAATGCAAGAGATATCTGTGCATTCATCTTGTATCCTGCTACTTTACCAAATTCATTGATTAGCTCTAGTAGTTTTCTGGTAGCATCTTTAGGATTCTCTGTGTATAGTATCATGTCATCGGCAAATAGTGACAACTTTCCTTCTTCTTTTCCAACTTGGATTCAATTTATTTCTTTTTCTTCTCTGATTGCTGTGGCTAAAAATTCCAAAACTACGTTGTATAATAGTGATGAGAGTGGACAACCTTGTCTTGTTGCTAATCTTAGAGGAAATGGTTTCAGTTTTTCACCATTGAGAGCAGTGTTGGCTATGGGTTTGTCATATATGGCCTTTATTATGTTAAGGTAAATTCCCTCTATGCCTACTTTCTGGAGGGTTTTTATCATAAATGTGTGTTGAATTTTATCGAAAGCTTTTTCTGCATCTATTGAGATGATCATATGGTTTTTCTCCTTCAGTTTGTTTATACGGTTTATCGCATTGATTGATTTGCATATATTGAAGAAACCTTGCATTCCTGGGATAAGCCCCACTTGATCATGGTGTATGATCCTTTTAATATGCTGTTGGATTCTGTTTGCTAGTATTTTGTTGAGAATTTTGCATCTATGTTCATCACTAATAATGGCTTGTAGTTTTCTTTCTTTGTGACATCTTTGTCTGGTTTTGGTATCAGGGTGAATGTGGCCTTGTAGATTGAATTTGGGAGAGTTCCTCTCTCTGCTATATTTTGGAAGAGTTTGAGAAAAATAGGTGTTAGCTCTTCTCTAAATGTTTGATAGAATTCGCTTGTGAAGCCATCTGGTCCTGGGCTTTTGTTTGTTGGAAGATTTTTAATCACAGTCTCAATTTCAGTGCTTGTGATTTGTCTGTTCATACTTTCTATTTCTTCCTGGTTCAGTCTGTGAAGGTTGTGCTTTTCTAAGAATTTGTCTATTTCTTCCACGTTGTCCATTTTATTGGCATGTAGTTGTTCTTAGTAATCTCTCATGATCCTTTGTATTTCTGCAGTGTCAGTTACTTCTCCTTTTTCATTTCTAATTCTATTGATTTGAGCCTTCTCCCTTTTTTCTTGATGAGTCTGGCTAATGGTTTATCAATTTTGTTTATATTCTCAAAGAACCAGCTTTTAGTTTAATTGATCTTTGCTATCGTTTCCTTCATTTCTTTCTCCTTTATTGTTGATCTGATCTTTATGATTTCTTTCCTTCTGCTAACTTTGGGTTTTTTTGGTTCTAGTTTCTTCAATTGCTTTAGGTGTAAGTTTAGGTTATTTGAGATGTTTGTTGTTTCCTGAGGTAATATTTTATTGCTATAAACTTCCCTTTTAGAACTGCTTTTCCTGCATCCTATAGGTTTTGGATCATTGTGTTTTCATTGTCATTTGTTTCTAGGTATTTTTTGATTTCCTCTTTGATTTCTTCAGTGTTCTCTTGGTTACTAAGTAGTGTATTGTTTAGCTTCCGTGTGTTTGTACTTTTTACACATTTTTTCCTGTAATTGATATCCAGTCTCATATTGCTGTGGTCAGAAAAGATACTTGATACGATTTCAATTTTCCTAAATTTGCCAAGGCTTTATTTGTGATGCAGGATATGATCTATCCTGGAGAATGTTCCCTGAGCAATTGAGAGGAAAGTGTATTCTGGTGTTTTTGGGTGGAATGTCCTATAAATATCAGTTAAGTCCTTCTTGTGTAAAGTATCATTTAAAGCTTGTGTTTCCTTTTTTACTTGCATTTTGGTTGATGTGTCCATTGGTGAAAGTGGGGTGTTAAAGTCCCCTACTATGATTGTGTTACTGTCGATTTCCCCTTTTATGGATGTTAGTATTTGCCTTATGTATTGAGGTGCACCTATGTTGGGTGCATAAATATTTACATTTTTTATATCTTCTTCTTGGATTGATCCCTTGATCATTATGTAGTGTCCTTCTTTGTCTCTTCTAATAGTCTTTGTTTTAAAGTCTGTTTTGTCTGATATGAGAATTGCTACTCCAGCTTTCTTTTTATTTCCATTTGCATGGAATATCTTTTCCCATCCCCTCAGTTTCAGTCTGTATGTGTCCCTAGGTCTGAAATGGGTCTCTTGTAGACAGCATATATACGGGTCTTGTTTTTCTATCCATTCAGCGAGTCTGTGCTTTTGGTTGGAGCATTTAATCCATTTACTTTTAAGGTAATTATTTATATGTATGTTCCTATTACGATTTTCTTAATTGTTTGGGGTTTGTTATTGTAGGTCTTTTCCTTCTCTTGTGTTTCCTGCCTAGAAAAGTTCCTTTAGCATTTGTTGCAAATCTGGTTTCGTGGTGCTGAATTCTCTTAGCTTTTGCTTGTCTGCAAAGGTTTTAATTTCTCCATTCAATATGAATGAGATCCTTGCTGGGTAGAGTAATCTTGGTTGTAGGTTTTTCCATTTCATCAGTTTAAATATGTCCTGCCACTGCCTTCTGGCTCGCAGAGTTTCTGCTGAAAGATCAGCTGTTAACCTTATGGGGAGTCCCTTGTATGTTATTTGTTGTTTTTCCTTTGCTTCTTTTAATATTTTTCTTTGTGTTTAATTTTTGATAAGTTGATAAAATGTGTCTTGGAGTGTTTCTCCTTGGATTTATGCTGTATGGGACTCTGCGCTTCCTGGACTTGATTGACTATTTCCTTTCCCATATTCAGGAAGCTCTCAAATATGATATCTTCAAATATTTTCTCAGTCCCTTTATTTTTCTCTTCTTCTTCTCAGACCCCTATAATTCACATGTTGGTGCATTTAATGTCGTCCCAAAGGTCTCTAAGACTGTCCTCAATTCTTTTCATTCTTTTTTCTTTATTCTGCTCTGCAGTAGTTATTTCCACTATTTTATCTTCCACGTCACTTATCCGTTCTTCTGCCTTAGTTATTCTGCTATTGATCCCTTCTAGAGAATTTTTAGTTTCATTTGTTGTGTTGTTCATCACTGTCTCTTTGCTCTTTAGTTCTTCTAGGTCCTTGTTAAACTTTTTTTGTATTTTTACCATTCTATTTCCAAGATTTTGATCATCTTTAGTATCATAACTGATTTATTTTTCAGGTAGACTGCCTATTTCCTCTTCATTTATTTGGTCTGGTGGGTTCTTCCTTGCTCCTTCATCTGTTGTGTGTTTCTCTGTCTTCTCATTTAGCTTAACTTACTGTATTTGGGGTCTCCTTGTCACAGACTGCAGTTCATAGTTCCCATTGTTTTCGATGTCTGCCCCAAGTGGCTAAGTTTGGTTCAGTGGTTTGTGTAGGCTTCTGGGTGGAGGGGACTAGTACCTGTGTTCTGGTGGATGAGGCTGGATCTTGTGTTTCTGGTGGGCAGTACCATGTCCAGTGGTGTGTTTTGGGGTGTTTGTCACCTTATTATGATTTTAGGCAGCCTCTTTGCTAATGGGTGGGGTTGTGTTCCTGTTTTGCCAGTTTGGTGTAGGGTGTCCAGCACTGTAGCTTGCTGGTGTTTGAGTGGAGCTGGGTCTTAGCAGTGAGATGGACATCTGTGAGAGAGCTTTTGCCATTTGGTATTAGGTGGAGCTGGGAGGTCTGTGGTGGACCAATGTCCTGAACTCAGCTCTCCCACCTTAGAGGCACCAGCGTGACACCCAGCCAGAGCACCAAGACCCTGTCAGCCACACAGCTCAGTAGGGGAATGAGAAAAAAAGAAAGAAACAAACAAATAATACAAAATAAAATTAAAAAGTTATTAAAATAAAAAAATTATTGAAAATGAAAAAAATTAAAAAGTAATAAAAAAACAAGGAAGAAAGAAAGAAGAGAGCAACCAAAACAAAAAACAAATCTACCAATGATAGCAAGCACTAAAACTATACTTAAGAAAAATTAAAAAGAAAAGGACAGACAGAACCCTAGGACAAATGGTAAAAGCAAAGCTATACAGACAAAATCACACAAAGAAGCATACACATACACACTCACAAAAAAGAGAAAAAGGAAAAAAATATATATGTATATGTGAAAAAAATAAAAAAGGAGGAAGAGAAGCAACCAAATCAATAAACAAATCTAGTAATGATAAGAAACTCTAAATACTAAACTAAGATAAACATAAAACCGGAAACAAATTAGATGTAGAAAGCAAACCCAAGTCTACAGTTTCTCCCAAAGTCCACCACCTCAGTATTTGGATGATTCCTTGTCCATTCCGTTATTCCAGAGATTCACGGTACATCAGGTTGATTGTGGAGATTTAATCCTCTACTCCTGAGGCTTCTGGGAGAAGTTTCCCTTTCTCTTCTTTGTTTGCACAGCTCCTGGAGTTCATCTTTGGATTTGGCCCCGCCTCTTCGTGTAGGTTGTCTGAGGGCATCTTTTCCCGCCCAGACGCGATGGGGTTAAAGGAGCAGCTTATTAGGGGGCTCTGGCTCACTCAGGCTGGGGGGACGGAGGGGTATGGAATGCAGGGTGAGCCTGTGGTGGCAGAGGCAGGCGTGACATTGCAACAGCCTGAGGCACGCCCTGTGTTCTCCCAGGGAAGTTGTCCCTGGATCATGGGACCCTGGCACTGGTGGGCTACCCAGGCTCCCAGGAGGGGAGGTGTAGATAGTGACCTGTGCTTGTGCACAGGCTTCTTGTTGGCTGTAGCAGCAGCCTTAGCATTTCATATCGGTCTCTGATGTCCACGCTAATAGCCGCTGCTCGCGCCCATCTCTGGAGCTCATTTCGGCAGTGCTCTGAATCCCCTCTCTTCGCACACCCGAAAACAATTGTCTCTTGCCTCTTAGGCAGATCCAGACTTTTTCCTGGACTCCCTCCCGGCTAGCCGTGGCACACTAGCCCCCTTTAGGCTGTGTTCACGCAGCCAACCCCAGTCCTCTCCCTGGGGTCTGACCTCCGAAGCCGGAGCCTCAGCTCCCAGCCCCCACCTGCCCTGGCAGGTGTGCAGAGAAGCCTCTCAGGCTGGTGAGTGCTGGTTTCCACCAGTCCTCTGTGCAGGAATCTCTCCACTTTGCCCTCTGCTCCCCTGTTGTTGCACTGTCTTCCGTGGCTCCAAAGCTTCCCCCCCGCCACACCCCATCCCCGCCAGTGAAGGGGCTTCCTAGTGTGTGGAGACTTTTCCTCCTTCAAAGCTCCCTCCCAGAGGTGCAGGTCCTGACCCAATTCTTTTGTCTCTGTTTTTTTCTTTTGCCCTACCCCAGAACATGGGGTGTTTCTTGCCTTTTGGGAAGTCTGAGGTCTTCTGCCAGCATTCAGTAGGTGTTCTGTAGGAGTTGTTCCACATGTAGATGTATTTCTGATGTATTTGTGGGGAGGAAGGTGATCTCCACGTCTTACTCCTCCTCCATCTTGAAGGTCTCCTGATTAAAGAATAAATGGCCAGTCTAAAGCAGAGCAGTATTATAGTTTGCAATGATAGAAATGACCACAGGGGAGTGCTCAAGTCAGCTCATCTTCTCACTCTCAGTTCCTGTCTCTTTTTGGAGTGAAGAGAAAGGAAGACCTGGTCTCTGTACACGCCCAACTAAGGAAAGGATAGTTAACTGAGGAAGTAGTATTGATGTAAAACTTCCTGCTTCCACTCTGTCCATTCATTTCGCTGGGGAAAGCCAAGTGTCCATGGTCCCTTCACTGGCTTTGGTTATGGTATTTGTGAGATGCAAGCATTGCCTCTTTATCTTTCCAGGTGGGAAACAAATGGCTACAAGGTCATGATTTGGGGGATCATGATGGGAGAATTAAGCATACCAGAAGTCATGTATTTAAGTGAATGCTCTTTTATCCCCTTAGTACTCTACATCTATCTCACAAATTGGGTAGATTTCCTAGGTCAAGAGATGTGATTAAACTTTTAACAAACTTTTAACATCTATCATTATCCATTAATGCACTAAATATTATACTTTTCTTGGTAATTCTGTAAGTGTGAGATTATTATTTAATGGCTGGGCCAGAAGAGCACAAGGCCAATCATCCCTCTTGTGAGTCCTGGATGAATGGATGGAAGCCATCTGAAGCAGCCAGAGTTTGCAGATGGCTTCCAAACTGGGTTTTTTATTTGACAGACATTGAACAGAAGAGTATTAGGGTGGATTGCAGAGAAAATCATGGTTAAAAGAAATGTCTTAATGAAAATTATAGATTTACTGAGCATGTTATTTATACTTATTATACTGGTTTCTTAACTTCTGAATGAAATATAAAAAATCCTAATGTTAGTAAGCTAGAAAAAATTTTGGAGAGAAGTGGTATGGGCAGGAAAGTAGGGATTATAAAACGTTTATACAACATCTGTAAGCAACATCTGTAAGCAAATTTAAAATATATAAAAAATAAATAGGATCATTTCCTACCCCTCTTACACACATGCATAATTTCAGACCATCTCTACTTGAAAAGAAATATTACGTTGGGCTTGATAGAGGTTGATATTGCCAAGAATGTGCTTTTTAGCTCTAGTGGTTTTGAGTTATGAGTACACAGAACAAGGGTTTTGAGTCTTTTCTTGAATTAGGGAATTATCTTTACCCTTTTTGCATTCTTATTACTTGAAAATGTTAGTTATAGGGCCTAAGCTATACTATTTTGTGATACCATGAGGACATGAGCAGTTTGCCTAGGAAAGAGTACATTGTTGTTTTACTTTATGGTTCCCTACCTCACAATATTAAGGATACTTGTATAGCATTTAGGCTTTGAGTTTGGAAACTTCAAAGAGGTTTTTGAGTTTACTGTCTTCATGTGTTTGTTGAATTCATGGGCAATCCCTTGGAAGTGCTAATGGGGCATCCTACCCGAGGGGGCAGATTCCCCTCCATCTGGCAAAGCTCTTGGAACTTTAATATATTGTTCTGTCTATAAATGGAGTCTGTTCTCTTTTTGTGGGAACAACTGCTTTAGAGCTCTTGCTCCAAAATAACTACTGTGTAATACACAATGATACATTGTGCATGGTGTAGCATAGCAAATGATTATTTAAAGTCTCAGTGTGCTGAGAAGAGCTTAAGAGTATACATGCAACATTTCCTCTGAAAACACAGAAATCTTAAACTTGTGTGAGCTAGTCTTTTTTTTTCCCTCCTGAAAGAAATCAGCATGCAGGACAGATTTGCCTTATATGGGGAATCAAAACTATCTAAATATAACATTATATATTACTATCTTGGAAGAATTTTCTTATTATTGGTGTTATTGACTAATTGATAATGTGGTGGATAGTTTAAATTACATATTAGGAGGTGCAAGGCATTCAAAAGAAAAAAAAAGATCAGGGTAAAGAAAGCTTATGGGGCGCAAAGGAAGAAAAAATGAAAACCTAAATAGGGTTCTCTTATGGTTTGGATAATAGTAGGAAAAAAGAGACATGAATCCAGATTTTTAATATTATAATAATGATTAGTTATGCTTTATGAGTGGTTTCTGTTCCTTTGATATCAGTCAGCTGTTTCTCTGAATTTGACAAAGGGAAACTGAGTATTGGACATTTATTTTAAAATAAGTATTTGCTTTTATTAGGTTTGTTTCATGTAATGAGCTTTGATATGATTTAGTGAAAATAAGTTGCATGAATGAATGATATTGTGAAATCTCCTTGCATTCCTTGGAAGAAAACTGCATTAAGAAGATAGGGTTTTAGAAGCTGTTATCTGGATATTTATTTAGTTATACTTGAAAAATTATTGGATCATACTGATGCATAATCTCCGTTTAGCACTGTTATGAGGAAGAGTTTAAAAAAAATGTTTACTTAGTTTTGAGTAATGTGAGTATGGAAAGATAACACATTTTCCATTTTTAAAGCAGTCAAATATATATATGTATATTTTTCTCATTTGTATACCATACCAAAAGAAGAACTCAGTTTTAGGATTTAGAGCTTTCTGGGAGCTTGGTCCTCATCAAGGGAAATTTTGTGGGTAACTTACAAGGGTGATGACATTATAAGATAATAAATATTTATCTTTTTAAATAAAATACATAACATAATTTCATATGCCTAGACTTATATAACTTGTAATGATTATGGAGTTTCAAAAACATATAGCTTTATTTGATATTTGTGGTTTTGAGCTACATTTTCCCACAGAAGAGGATAACTCTATACTCTTTTTTGGGGTTTGTTTTTTCCTTTATCATACTTTTTTGTTAAGAACATCCCACCTTTATAAATTAGCTGGAACAAATGGTATTACTGTTCTGGGAAAGTGACATCTGTTATCACTCCACAGCCTTAAGTGTTTCCTGGTAGAACACACTGATAAAATCTGTGTAACTTAAACAATTATTATAATATAGTTTTCAAACTTAACCTAAAATGTTAGACATTCTGTGGAACCAACTTTGAAATGGACTCACTAACGGAGTAGATCTTATTAATAATAATTAATTTTCACCTCATCAGTTAATTATTTAACTTATTTTTGTTCAGCGACTACTTAGTAGTTGACCTACTTAGTAATGTGTTAGGAGCTAAGTACAGTATATAGTGGTAAACAAAACATTTTCCCTGTCCTCACCAGAGTTAGAAGAGTTTCAGATAAAAATGTTCTCTCCACGTTTTTTCTCCCAAATTTTCATATCTACTGTTCACAGTTGTTTAACATAGTGGTTTGGATGACAATAGGAAATAGTTACAAAGAGAAATGATATTGAAATCCGCAGATCTGGGTTTGAGAACTAGCTATTTTGATATGAGCAAATTACATAATCTGGGTCTTCATCTTGTTATTTAAATGCCCAAAGGCAGCTCCAGAATTTCTAAATAGGAAGAGACCCGGGATCAGAGGTTGGTTAGAAGAGAGACCTATGGGGCTTATCTTGAGACTGTGTTGACAGAGCAAGCACACTTATTTTTATTTAGGTTATATGTTTGTTTGGGACAGGGTAATGGAGATCATGGGGGTGCCTAATCTCCTAAATCATCACTGGGCATAGCCACTATTAGGACCTAGCCCAACATGCAGAACTCTGGTTAATTTACAGTCAATGGTGTGTCCGAGATCACATGAGATATGGATGGGAAAGAGCTTGAATATATATATTCTATTATTAATATTTTGGAAATCATAGTATAGAAGGCAGTTCAGTTGAGAGCCTGGGGGAAGATTCTCTTCCTAAACCTAAATGATATACTTTTTTAGGAATCAGGTAAGTGGACCCAAAAGCCTCAATTCGTTTTTTCTCAAATGGGTAGTTGTCATATAACTCCCAGAGTCCTGCTTTGAGCATAGCATTTCTGGCTTCTGCTAACTTCTCTCAGAGGTGGAGAGATTTGTGAGGCATTTCACACAAGGCAATGCATTATTTGATTAAGTCACTCAGGAAATCATTTTTACAGACCTGTTCTCTCATTTTTTGTCAAAGCCTCTTTCTGTGTCACTCTACTATGTCTCTTCTGTATCTGTAAAAGAGAGCCTATAATGATTTAATTAGTCATTACATGGTATAGCAGATTTAGAGTATATAAACTATGTCTCAGATGTGTAGAAATACAACTTTATTTTTCTGTAGCTGAGCTCAGCATTCTTTATGATGAAGGCAAAAAATGTTTAATCTTAGCCCCTTCTTAGGTATCATAGAATGTAGAGCAATTCAGAACAAAAATCACATGGCTGGCTGGGTCACTAAGGTCTTCAAGGGCAGTGAATATGCCTCAGGTCTGTATCTCCAGCACCTAGGAGTTTATCTGACAGAAGGAAGATTTTCAATAAATGTTCATTAATAATGCAAAAGTATTCTTCAATTTTAAATTTCTGAGGTAGTCAGTGTGACACACTAATTCACTAGTAGAAAAATTAGCTGGAGACAGGAGGCATATTCTTCTGCCTGAGTTTTAAATGTTAGTGTCTCTCAGGGCTGGATTTCTAGGTCCTCTCCCATTCTCACTCTAATACTTTTTTCCCTAAGTGATCTCTGTTCTTCTGCTTCCATTACCTTTCATATGTCACCAATGCCAAAATGAGTATCTCCAGGCCAGATCTACTTTTTGGCTTTCAGACTCTTAAAAAATTAATAAACAGAAACTTCAGCTAAGTAGTCAGGAGTCCAGAAGTGGGAGCTGTCACACCCTACGACTATAGAGGAGACCAATAGGAAGGGGGAAAACTCCTTTTCTCTCCTGGCAAGGACTCAGTGAATGAAAAGCCATGTACTCTTTGTTTACTTTAGCCCACCCAACTTCTCTTTCCCGCTCAGTAAAAGCTTTCTCCTTCCCTTGCTGTGCATTAACTTGTACATGGGTCTCCACGGTTGCAGACCCTGAGTTATTATCCACTGCTGATCCTGAATAAATCCATCTTTGCTGGAGGAATACATGGTAGTCTATTTGTTAGGTCAACATTTTGGTGGCCTGTACAGGGACCGGAGAAGACAACCCCAAAGGCTTGGGCTGGTGAGTGAACAGTACCAACATTTGAGGCTGTTGTTGCTCAATGCTTTTCTTGTCCATCTTGGAGTTTGAAGGTCTGTCTTTCTCTTGGATCTGAGTTCACACTCTCTTTGCATTTGAAGCTTTCCAGTTTTTATTTGTGATCTGTTTTAAGCTCTTGTCTTTCTGGTTGAGACCTTGTTCTGTATGCAAGTACTTGTTTGGCACTTAGGTCTGATTTTTAATCAAACTCTTTCAGCTGAAGCTAGCTGAAAACCCCTTTGACCCATTCCTTGGGAAACAGGGACTGCGCTGAAACTGTGCTGGTTTTTCAGCCTTTGGCCTATTCCTTGTGAATATTTTATTTTCTGTAAACTGGCTGAAAAAGGCTTTGGCATGGTTTTTCTGGGACTAAGCTGTTTCCTTAGAGTTGGCTGGTATATAGACTTGCAAGCTGTTTGAATTAAGCTGTTTGAGCTGTAAAATGTTTAAGCTGTTTGAAAATTTTTCTTTTATTCTAGAGAAAAACCTCTGAGAAATGGGATCTCAGTTATCTAAATATTTTGAGGGCACCACCCCTATAGGGACTCCAGATAATTTTGTGTTTACAAATTGTGATTCTTCCTCAAGCACATTTATAACTAATGGACGAACCTGACCAAAGGCAATTGAGTATATCTATGGCCATTACGGGGAACTTTTGAAATCCCCAAACTTAATTGAATTGGATCACAATAGTGCAACAATTTTCGTAACTGAGTGGTATGCCTATTTCATTTGGTGTCATGAGGCTTCCAAATGTTATGAGAAGCCTAAAATTGCCTCTCTGCAAAATAAGATTTTAAGATTAACTGAGGCAAACAAACAATTAAAAAAAAGATAAAATGGATCCTGAAGCCTCAGACTGTTTTTCCTTAGCTTCTTTGTTTCAGATTCTGCATCTGGCTCCATCTTTCTCCTTTACTTCTATGCCAGTTAGGCTTCTTCTATACAGGCATAGCTCAGAGATATTCCAGGCTCAGTTCCATACCACCACAATAAGTCAATACTGCAATAAAGCAAGTCACACAAATTTTTTTGGTTTCCTAGCGCATATAAGTGTAATGTTTACACTATACTATGGTCTATTAAGTGTGGAGTGGCATTATGTCTTTAAAAACACCACACACATACCTTAATTAAAAAATACTTTATTGCTAAAAAAATGCTAACCATCATCTGAGTCTTCAGCAAGTCATAATCTTTGCAATAGTAACATCAAAGGTCACTGATCACAGATCACCGTAACAAATGTAATAATAATGAAAAAGCGTGAAACATTGCGAGAATCACCAAAATGTGACAGAGAGACGTGAAGTGAGCAAATGCTGTTTGGAAAGTGGTGCTGATAGACTTGCTTGAAGCCGGGTTGCCACAAACCTTCAATTTGTAAAAAACACAGTATCTGCAAAACACAGTAAAGTGAAGAAGCACAATAAAATGAGGGTCTGCCTGTACCCTCAGTGCCTCCCTGCTAATTTTCTTGCCTAACTACCCCTTTTCTCTGAAACTCCCCACTCCCTTTTTCTCTGAATTTATCAGAACCTGTTCCTTTAAAATTAAGCCTTCTTAGGGTGAAGAGGCTAAACCCTTAATTTCTTATACACCCGGGACTAAAGCTGAACTATATGTCATAGTCAAATATTTTCCTAAAGCAACTGGAGATTCTCACAGATTTGATGAGGGATTTAATATAGTCATTCAAACTTATCACTTGGTTTCTCTGACTTTTTAACAGCTGATTCCTATGCTTGTTGGTGAAGGCCAGGCCCAGCATTGGATGAAAACTGCTAATTTGGAAAATCCTGAAAGGTCTTTAGAATTACAACCAGGAGACCAGCCTGCTAACTTATTATATAATCAAGCTTCGGCAATTTCTAGGTGACTTCATCTAGCAATTCCTGAGGCCTTTCCAAAAGCCTGTTGAGTGGACCAAAATTTAGGCTTGCACAAAAAACATCTGATGAACGTGCTTTATGACTCTTATAATCGACTTCAGATTATGTTTAATGAAAATTCTGGTCTTCTTTCATATGTTGATTCCATCCAGGTAGTTTTTAACTCCATGCTTATTCATGGGCTGAAATGGGATCTATCCTTTCTAGTGAAAAGGACCAGGATGGAATGGGAAACTGTGCCCAATCCAGATTTAGTTACCCTGGCAAACCAGCTCAATTTCCCTCTAGATGAATCTGCTAAAAGGAAGACCACCAAAATTCTTAATTAACTCTAGCAAATGAAGTCTCCTAGCCGAAATAAAAATTTTCCTAGCTTCCCTTATTATTGCAAAGAGCCAGGACATTGGAAAAGAGATCGTAGCAAATTTAAGCTCTTTAGGCACCTTCCACCCTCTAACCAGTCTTTCCGACATCCCCTCATTTCTCAATGACAAGGTTGCAAAGGTTCTTCCGAATACTCCCTCTTAATCAGCTTGGAGAAGCATTTCTCCAGAGTGGGGATGCCAGTCTTAACTGACACCAGAGCCACACTGTCAGTGCTCAATCCCACTAGTCATCCTTAAATAAATTAAATGACCCTTGAAATCTTTTACTGTTTCCTCCCTGACAGTACTAGAGCTGATTTTGGAAACACTGATCATTTTTCTCTATTGAATCAGCTGCCACCTTCCTTAGGGGCAAAATCTCCAATTGATGTTGGCAAAATTCATAGTACACCTCCCATCAGGATTCAAATAGATCCCTCAAAACCTCTTCCCAGAATTAATCAATACTCTGTAAAGCCCTTTAAGGCCTAAAGTCCATAATAGAAGATATCACATTCCCATTTTACCAGTGAGAAAACCCAAGGGCTGAAGGTGGAGGTTTGTCCAGGACCTGCGAGCGATAAACTACATTGTTATCCCTTGACACCCTGTTGTTCCTAACCCTCATACATTACTAACATCCATTCCCACTGGAAACAGATTCATTACTGAAATTGATTTTTGCAGTGCATTCCTTAGTATTCCACTTGATGAAGCTAGTCAGTACCTTTTGCCTTCACTTGGGAAGAAAAACAGTTCACCTGTATAGTAATGCCGCAGTGTTTTACTGAGGTTCTTATTTCTCACAAATCCTGAAGACTGATCTGGATAATATAGAGTCCCCTAGAGGTTCTACTTTGTAGTAGTATGTGGATGATTTGCTTCTTTGTTCTCCTTCTCAAGCCTCCTCACAGGAAAACAGCATCCACTTGCTAAAGCTTTTAGCCTTAAAGGAACATAAAGTTGCCAAAGAAAAATTGCAGTTTGCCCAAACTCAGGTTCAATATTTAGGGCATCTGAAATCAGAACAAGGCCTATACCTAGATCCAGATAGAATTCATGGTGTCCTAAGTTTCCCCTAATCCAAAACTAAGCACCATCTGCAAGATTTTCTTGGGCTAGATGGTTATCGTCAGAATGGATTTCAAATATCTCGCTTATGGCCAAACCTTTGTATGTTTCACTAAACAGTAACAACCCTGACCTAATTTTATGAGAAAGCTGAACAACAGATTTCAAGGCCTTAAAGGAGAGTTTGATAAACCCACCTGCCCTTGGGAATCCCAATTATCAGATTTTTTTTTCCTTTTTATATATGAAAAAGAAGGGGATGCTCTTGGGATACTCACCCAAAAACATGGGGACCACCATAGACCCATTGGGTTCTACAGCCAGCAACTGGACCCTGTGGCATGGGGATACCCCATTGCCTTAGAGCCATTATAGCCACCACCCTTTTAATTAAGACCACCAAGAAAATTGTGGGATTAATCATTTTTGTACCTCATACAGTAAAAGCTCTCCAGAATGTTATCACGATGAATATTTCTCAGTCAGCTGCCTTACCGCCTATGAAATCCTTTTGTTAACTCCTCCTCACAGAACTCTTGTACACTGTAGTTGTAGTAATCTTAATCCTGCTACTCTTCTCACTTCCATCACTGACAAAGTCCCTCATGACTACTTAACGCTGATGGATTACCTCTTGACTCCTCATGATCTACAAGAAGTTCCTGTGGGTAACACTGACTTCTTATGGTTCACTGATTTAAAAGGTGACACTGGCAAATACCATGCTGGGTATGCTATTACTATTCCTTTTCCTGTGTTTGAGGCAGCATCTTTACCTATGTTTACTACAGCCCAACAGGCTTGTACTTTAGCCAAGGCCAAATTCCAGTACTTATACTGCTAATAGATATGCTTTTGAAGTAGCTCATAATTTTAGAATGTTGGAGAAACAACATGGTTTCCTTACTTCTAGCAGAAATAAAAATAGAGATGGCTCCTATGTTCAGGAATTAATAGATGCGATATTTTTTACTGGCCTCTTTAGGTATTATTAAGATTCTGGGGAATTTTGAACTTGACTCTCTGGAAGCAAAGGGAAAATCACCTGGCTGATATTTACGCAAGGAATGCTGCCCTTAAAGGAACCAACAACAGCCACACTGCTGCCATGGTCCAAAGTGATATTTCCCCAAATGATAAATTAGAAAACTGGCTAGAGAAGCCCAACAACTGGCTGCAGAAATGGGAAAACAAGATTGGAAATGCAACAGTTGTTGGTTTGATAAAAGAGAAAGCTCTGGCTTGGGCCAAATAACTCAGTCCTCCCAGAGACTCTGAAATTCCCACTCCCCGTCGCTGTACATGCATTAAACCATTGATCTGCCGACACAATGATAGCATTAATGAATCAGTAGTGGTGGGGAAACATTAACAAGGCTGAAAGAAGTGCCAGCCTCACTTGTCCTACTTGTCCAAAGTACAACACAGGGAAGCCTGTTCATACTGTTTCCAGACATTTATTTATTTATTTATTTCAAATTTATTTTATTTATTTATTTTTGGCTGAGTTAGGTCTTCGTTGCTGTGCACGGGCTTTCTCTAGTTGCATCGAGCTGGGGCTACTCTTAATTGCGGCGTGTGGGCTTCTCATTGCGGTGGCTTCTCTTGTTGCGGAGCGCGGGCTGGAGGCGTGCGGGCTTCAGCAGTTGCAGCACGTGGGCTCAGTAGTTGTGGCTCGCAGGCTCTAGAGCGCAGGCTCAGTAGTTGTGGTGCATGGGCTTAGGTGCTCAGCAGCATGTGGGATCTTCCCGGACCAGGGCTTGAACCTGTGTCCCCTGCCTTGGCAGGTGGATTCTTAACCACTGTGCCACCAGGGAAGCCCCTGTTTCCAGACATTTAAAATTGAAGTTCAGGCAAATAGATTTACACAACTTCCTCGATCTAATGGTTATAAATATGTTCTAGTCATTGTATGTTTTCATACTGGACTGAAGCCTTCCCTTGCAGACAGGCTACTGCCTCTTCTGTGGCTAAAGTCCATTTGGAAAAGATTATTCCTGCCTGGGATAATCTTGAACTTGATAGTGATTGAGGAGCCCATTTTACCAGCCAGGTATTATGACAAGTTTGTGATGTTTGGACAGTTTTACAACACTTCCACTAAGCTTACCCCTTAATTCTCTGGTTTAGTCTAACATACTAATGGATTTGGCAAAATTTGTAGAAGCCTTTCGTATACGTTGGCCAAAAGCATTGCTGTTGGTCCTTCTAAATCTCAGATCCACCCCTTTTGGAATTCATAAACTCTTACCATTTGAGATAGTCATAAGATACCCAATAGAGTTGGCTTCCATTTCTTTTGACTCACAACTGATATTAGGAGGGATACTCCAGTATTGGAAAGGCCTAATTTCTTCTATTAAAAATAACCATGTTTTGGGGCTTCCCTGCGTGGCGCAGTGGTTGAGAGTCTGCCCGCCGATGCAGGGGACACAGGTTCGTGCCCCGGTCTGGGAAGATCCCACATGCCGCGGAGCGGCTAGGCCCGTGTGCCATGGCCGCTGAGCCTGTGCTCCGCAATGGAAGAGACCACAACAGTGAGAGGCCCACGTACTGCAAAAACAAACAAAACAAAACAAAACAAAAAACATGTTTTGGTAGAGCAGTTTTTTCACAGTACGTTCTCTGGAGATGAAGACCTTAAGTATCACACCTTGCAACCTGGAGATTTCATCTGTTGGAAAAGACACCTCTAGAAGAACTCTCTTCAACCTTGCCAAAGAGGCCCCTATCAGGTATGTTAACAAACTCTTGTATGGCCAGAATCTAAGGAATAGACTCTTATATTCCTGTGACACATGTAAAGAAAGCACCAAACCCTGACTGTAACTGCATATCATCTGCTGACCTGAAAGTAAAGATTTCCTGGTATTGAAGCAGATGTCTGATGAGACAGCCTTCCCAAGATATCTCGACCAGGCCTGTTGGAAGTTTGCCACCAAACCTTTGATGATGACATAATGCTTTAAATGATCTCTGATATCTGTGATCTTTATAATATATGAACTCTAGATAAAAAGTGCCTGAGTGTTCTTCCTCCTTGTTACTCAAATGTGAACTCAGTAGGTTTCCAATCTGTGCTGTGAGACACTATACCTAGCAAAGATTCTTCCTGGCATTGAGGGGCAAAACCCAGAAAACCTGACAATTGATCAGAGATGCTTTTATAAAAAGATCTTGATCAAAAGGGGAAAATGCAAAAAATTAATAAAGAGAAACCACAACTGAATAGAGTCAGGAGACCAGAAGGGGAGCTCTCACACCCTATGATCAAGCAGGGCCCAACAGGAAGAAGAAAGATTCCTCTTCTTTCCTGTCAAGGACTCAACCAATGAAAAGCCATGAGCTTTTTGTTTACTTAGCCCTCCCAGCTTCCTTTTCTCTTCTATAAAAGTGTTCTCCTTCCTTTATGTGTGGGAACTTTCTTGTGGCTCATGCTTGTAGGCCCCAAGTTGCATTTCTCTGCTGATCCCAAATAAACCCATGTTAGCTGCAGAGATATCTGGCAGTCTGTTTTATGTCAACAACTCATACATTCGGCACCTACAGTTCTTTTTCCTGAATGAGACAGGCATCTCAAACTCCTGATGTCCAAAACTGAGTTCATGGTATTAAACTCTAAGTCTGCTTTTTTAGTATTTCCCAGGTCAGTAAAAGCACAGCACCTCAATTCATTTGCCTATCTATTCATTCAACAAATATCTATTGTGTGCCTTCAATGTCTGTATCTTTTAATTCCCTTCCTGTATTTTGCCCCCTAGCCCCTTATCACTGGTTATCACTAGTTTGTTTCTTGTATCTGTGAGTCTGTTTCTGTTTTGTTATATTTGTTTTATTTTTTTAGATTCCACGTGTAAGTGAAAACATACGGTATTTGTTCTCTGTCTGACTTAACTTCACTAAGCATACCATCCAGATCCATCCATGTTGCTGCAAATGGGAAAAATTTCATTCTTTTTTATGGCTGAGTAATATTCCATTGTATGCATGTATCATTTTCTTTATCCATTTATCTGTTGATGGACACCTAGTTTGCTTCCATATCTTGACTATTGTAAGTAATGCTGCTGTGAACATTGGAGTGCATATATCTTTTTGAATTAGTGTTTTCAGTTTCTTCAGATATATAGTCAACTGTGGAATGGTTGAATCTTATGGTAGTTCTATTTTTAGTTTTTAAGGAACCTTCATACTGTTTTCCATAGTGGTTGTACCAACTTACATTCCCACCAGCAGTGTGTGTCAGGATTCCCTTTTCTCTACACCCTCAGCAACATTTATCATTCGTTGTCTTTTTGATGATAGCCATACTGACAGGTGTGATGTGATATTTCATTTTGGTTTTTATTTGCCTTTCTCTGATTATTAGCTATGTTCATCATCTTTTCATGAGTCTTTTTGCCATTTCTATGTCTTCTTTGGAAAAATGGCCATTCAGGCCTTCTGCCCATATTTTAATTGGTTTATTTGTTTTTTTGATATTGAGTTGTATGAACTGTTTATATATTTTGGATATTAACTCCTTATCCGTCATCTTATTTGCATTCAGTAGGCTGTTTTTTCATTTTTTCAGTGTTTCTTTTGCACTGCAGAAGCATTTAAGTTTACTTAGGTCCCATTTGTTTAGTTTTGCTTTCGTTTCTCTTGCCTGAGGAGACATCTGAAAAAATATTGGCAAGATACATGTCAGAGAGAGTACTACCAATGTTTTCTTCCAAGAGTGTTATGGTTTCTGGTCTTACGTTTATATCCTTAATGAATTTTGTGTTTATTTTTGTATATGGTGTGAGAAAATGTTCTAATTTCATTCTTTTACATGTAGCTGTCCAGTTTTCCCAGCATCACTTATCGAAGAGACTGTCTTTTCCCCTTTGTTTTTGCCTTCTTTGTCGTAGATTAATTGAATATATGTGCATGGGTTTATTTCTGGGCTCTCTATTTTGTTCCATTGATCTGGGTGTGTTTTTGTGCCAGTATCATACTGTCTTCATGACTATAGCTTTGTAATATAATCTGAAGTTATGGAGTGTGGTACCTCCAGCTGTGCTCTTTTTTCCTCAAGATTGCTTTGTCTATTTGGGTTCTTTATGGTTCCGTGGAAATCTTAGGATTATATCTTCTGTTCTGTGAAAAATGTCAGAGATATTTTAATAGGAATTGCATTGATTCTGTAGATTGCCATGGATAATATGGTAATTTTAACAGCATTAATTTATCCAATCCATGTGTCCTCAGTTTCCTTCATCAGTGTCTTATGATATTCAGAGTATAAGTCTTTCACCTCCCTCATTCAGTTTATTCCTAGTTATTTTCTTCTTTTTGATGTGATTGTAAATGGGATTGTTTTCTTGCTTTCTCTTTATGATAGTTCATTATTAGAGTATAGAGATGCAACAGATTTCTGTATGTGAATCTTGTATTCTACAAATTTATTGAATTCATTTATTCTAATAGGGTTTTTGGTGTACACTTTAGGATTTTCTGTATATACTGTCATGTCATCTGTAAATAGTGACAGTTTTACTTGTTTACTTCCAATTTGTATGTCTTTTATTTCCTTTTCTTGCCCGATGGCTGTGGCTAAGACTTGCAATACTACATTACATAGAAATGATGAGTAGGCATCCTTGTCTTGTACATGATTTTAGAGGAAAAGTTTTCTGCTTTTCACCATTGAGTATGATATTTGCTGTGGGTTTGTCATAAATGTCCTTTATTATGTTGAGATATATTCCCTGTATACCAACTTTGTTGAAAATTTTTATCATGAAGGGATGTTGAATTTTCTAAATGCTTTTTCTCCATCTGTTGAGATGATCATGTGTTTTTTATCCTTTATTTTGTTAATGTGGTGTATCACATTGATTGATTTGTGGATATTGAACCATACATGCATCCCTTGGATAAATCCCACTTGATCATGGTGTATGATCCTTTTTATATATCATTGAATTCGGTTTGCCAATTATTTTATATATTTATTTATTTATTTGCGGTACGCGGGCCTCTCACTGTTGTGGCCTCTCCTGTTGCGGAGCACAGCCTCCGGACGCGCAGGCTCAGCGGCCATGGCTCACGGGCCCAGCCGCTCCGCAGCATGTGGGATCTTCCCAGACAGGGGCACGAACCCGTGTCCCCTGCATCGGCAGGCGGACTCTCAACCACTGCGCCACCAGGGAAGCCCGGTCTGCCAATATTTTATTGGGGATTTTTACATCTGTATTCATCAGATATTGGTCCGTGATTTTCTTTTTTTCTAGTGTCTTTGTCTGGTTTTGGTATCAGGGTAATGGTGGCCTTGTAGAATGAATTTGGAAGTGTTGCATCCTCTTCAGTTTTTTGGAATAGCTTGAGAAGGATAGGTTTTAACTATTTTTTAATGTTTTGTACAATCCCCTTGGAAGCCATCTGGTCTTGGATTTTTGTTTGTTGAGAGTTTTTTGATTTCTGATTCTATTTCAGTACTTTTAATCAGTCTGTTTGCATCAGCTATTTCTTCCTGATTCAGTCTTGGAAGATTGTATGTTTCTAGGAATTATCCATTTCTTCTAGGTTGTCCAATCTTTTGACCTGTAACTGTTCATAGTATTCTTTTACGATTGTTTGTATCTTTGTGATACCAGTTGTAATTTCTTCTCTTTGATTTCTTATTTTGTTTATTTGGATCCTCTCTCTTTTTTCCTTAATGAGCCCAGCTAAAGGGTTATCAATTTTGTCTTTTCAAAAGATCAACTCTTGGTTTCATTGATCATTTATGTTTTTTTGCCTCTATTTTATGTATTTCCTCTCTGATCTGTATGATTTTCATCTTTCTGCTTACTTTGACCTTTTTTTAAAATAATTTATTTTTTATTTGTTTATTTTTGGCTGCATTGGGTCTTTGTTGCTGCACGCAGGCTTTCTCTAGTTGTGGTGAGCGGGGGCTACTCTTTGTTGTGGTGAGCGGGGGCTACTCTTTGTTGTGGTGCGCGTGCTTCTCATTGTGGTGGCTTCTCTCGTTGCAGAGCATGGGCTCTAGGTGTGCAGGCTCAGTAGTTGTGGCACGCGGGCTCAGTAGTTGTGGCTCGTGGGCTCTAGAGCACAGGCTCAGTAGTTGTGGTGCACAGGCTTAGTTGCTCCACTAAGATTGTGGGATCTTCCCGGACCAGGGATCAAACCCTTGTCTCCTGCATCAGCAGGTGGATTCTTAACCACTGCGCCACCAGGGAAGTCCTACTTTGACCTTCTTTTCCTTCTGATTTTTATTTCTGATTCCTTTAGGTGACAGGGTAAGTTGCTTATTTGTGATTTTTTTTATTTCTTGAGGTGAGCTTGTATTGCAATAAACTTCCCTATTAGAGCTGCTTTTGCTGTGTCCCACAGATTTGGGAAAGTTATTTTTTATTTTTATTTTTCTCAAGGTATTTTCTGATTGCTTCTTTAATTCCTTCGTTGACCCATTTATTTTTTATTAACTTGTTGTTTAGTCTCCACATGTTTGTGTTTTCTCCATTTTTCCTCCTGTAATTGATTTCTAGTTTTATACCATTATAGTTGTAAAAGGTGCTTGATATAATTTCTAAACTTTTAAATTTGTTGAGACTTGTTTTGTGGCCTACTATGTGATTTATCCTGGAGAATGTTCCATGTGCACTTGAAAACAACATGTGTTCTGCTGCTTTTGGATAGAATGTTCTGTATATATCTATTAAGTTCATCTTATTTAATGTGTCATATAAGGTCCTTGTTTCCTTACTGATTTTCCTTCTAGATAATCTGTCCATTGATGTAAGTGGGGTGTTAAATTTCCCTACTATTATTGTGTTACTGTCAATTTCTCCGTTTGTTTGTTAGTATTTGCTTTATGTATTTAGCTGTTCTTATTATTAGGTACATATATGTTTATATATGTATATCCCTTGCTTGTATTGATACCTTTATTAATATATATTGCCCTTCTTTGTCTTGTTATAGATTTCATTTTAAAATATACTTCATCTGATACAAGTTTTGCTACACCAGCCTTCTTTTCGTTTCCATTTGCATGAAATATCTTTTTCCATCCCCTCATGTTCAGTCTGTATGTCTTTAGCTCTAAAGTGAGTCTCTTGTAGGCAGCATATAGATGGGAGTTTTTAAAATCCAATCAGCCACACTATGCCTTTTGATTGGAGCATTTAGTCCATTGACATTTAAAGTGATTATTGATAGGTATGCACTTATTGCTATTTTGTTACTTGTTTTCTGGTTGTTGTTTTACTCTGTTCTTTTTCCTTTTGTGTCGTTTCCTATGGTTAAATGATTTTTTTGTGTGTGTTTTGTTTGTGTTCTTTTCCCTTTAGTTTTTGTGTATCTATTGTAGCTTCTTGATTTGTGATTATCATGGAGTTCATATGTGTTGACCTATATCTGTGTATACTTGTTTTAACCTGATAGTCATTTAAGTTCAAACACATTCTAAAAGACCTACATTTTCATTTTACCCCTGTTCCCCATATTTTGTGTTTTTGGTGTCATATTTTACATTTTCATGTCTATCCCTTAACTGCTTATTGTAGTTATAGTTTAATTTTATAATTTTTGTCTTTTAAGCTTCGTAGTGGCTTATTTTAGTGCTTAATCCACAGCCTTTACTATACATTTGCCTTTACCTGTGGGATTTTTCTTTCCTGTAATTAAAAATTTTTTTGTTGTAGTCTTTTTCACTTAAAGAAGACCATTTAACACTTCTTGTAAGGTCAGTTTAGTGTTGATGAACTGTTTCAGTATTTGGTTGTCTGGGAATCTCTTTATCTCTCCTTCAATTCTGAATGTTAACCTTGTTGAGTAGGGTATCCTAGGTTGTAGGTTCTTCCCTTTCAGTACTTTAAATATATCATGTCACTCCCTTCTGGCATGCAAATTTTCTGCAGAAAAATTAGCTAATGCCTCTTTGTTTTTCTCTTGCTGGTTTAAAAATTCTCCCTTTATTATTTACTTTTGCCGTTTAAATTATGATATGTTTTTTTGTGGATCTCTTAGGGTTCATCTTGTTTGGGACTCTGTATTTCTTGTATCTTGAAATCTTTTTCCTTCTTTAGGTTTGGGAAGTTTTTATCCATAATTTCATCATATACATTTTCTACCTTTTTCTCTCTCTCTTCTCCTTCTGGGGCCCCTATAATGCAAATGTTAGTATGTTTGACGTTGCCTCAGAGATCCATTAAACTATCCTTATTTTTTAAGATTTGTTTTCCTTTTTGCTGTTATGACTGGGTGACTTTTATTATTCTACCTTTCAGATTGCTTATGCATTCTTGTATATCACCTAATTTGTTGTTGATTCCTTCTAGTATGATTTTCATTTCACTTACTGTATTTTTCAGCTCTGACTGATTCCTTTATATTTTCAAGTTTTTTATTAATATTCTAACTTTGTTCATATTTTCTTTTACCATGTTTATTTAGCTTTCTTATTACTATTGATTTAAATTCTTTATCAGGTAAATTATTTATCTCCATTTTATTAGGGCTTTTTTCCAGTGCTTTTTTTCTTGTTCTGTTGTTTGAAACATATTCCTTTCTTTTATCGTTTTGTTTAACTTTCTCTATGAAATTAGGTGAAGCACTTACCTGTCCTGGTCTTGAAGGTGTGTCCTTGCGTGAGAGTGTCCCTGTGCAGTCTGCACGTGCACATTGGCTTTGTTGAGAGAGCTGGATCTGAAGCGAGCATAGGCTGTGTCTTCCCCCTGGGTGTGCTGGCGAGGGGAAGATAGAGCTGGAGTTGGAGAGACTAGAGTCAAACCAGGTGCGAGCCGGGGTTTCTCCTATGCAAAATGGCCAATCTGGCTCTATTGGGGATAGGGTTAGGGCCAAAGAGCTGGAGCAGGAGCCCTGGTAGAGTTGTATTTCTCTTGGCTGTGATTGTAGCCTCCACCTTGCTTGGGTCTGAGGGCTTGGGACTGTACTTCTGTGCTGGTTTCACTTTTTCCTCTGGTGTGCACACCTTGGTTAGAGGCTGGGTCAAGGCTGGGGGGTTGGTGCCACACTACTGAGCTGGTTTTGCTCCCACTAGCAATTACAGTCTTTACCATGGAGCTAATTTCAGTCCTTCCAAATGTGAGCAGGGATACACTTGCTGGCAGCTGCTGCCCCTGCCCTGGTCAGAAGTGGGGCTAGGGTCTGAGTTAGCTCTGTTCCCTGTAAGGTGCATACTCATTGGCAATAGCAGCCTTTGCCCTCGTGGAGAGAAGTGCCGAAACGAGGGCCTGGAGCAGGAGCCTAGTGAGGGCTGGGGCAGCACATGTCTGGGGAGTCCTAACAAACTTACCAGAGCCCCAGGCAAAAATGTGGCCCCAAATGGCAAATAGGAGATCCAGAAGTTCACACATGCCCTAGTGGAAGTCAAAGAAGGAAGAGTTCTGATGGACTCGAAGATTCCTGGGGTCAAGTTTGGAGGGCACCTAACGTGGTAGACATCGCAGTTAGAGGCCATGTTAGGGACTACAGCATTATCAGGTGCTAGCACTCATCCTGAGGAAATGGGTAATCTTGTAGTATCAGGAGGAAACAGAGGGATCAGAAGCCAATACCCAAAGACCAAGCAGGGTGAGGCTGTACAGTTGAGGCCAACACAGATCCAGAAAATGAGAATCCGTTCCTTTACTGCCAGGATGCTGTACCCAGATACCATCCCAGGGAAGAGGAGTAGATGGGAGAGAGCCCACAACAGGGAAGCATAGTCTTGAGGAGGGGTTTGAACTTTGAGCTGGCTGAGTTTATATCCTGAATTAACTGGCACACCAAACCAAAAGTGTAGGGGCTGCTTTGTATAATGTAATAATTAAGATATTGGTTCTAGAGCCAACTTGACTGGACTTGAGTTCCAGATCTGCCCCTCAGGAGTGATGAACTTTACATAAGACTATTTCTCTTTTCCTCAGTTTTTTCATTTGTTATGAGAATTAAATGTATTAATGCTGTAAAATGCTCAGAATGCCGCATTAGTGTTAGGTTACCTTAAAGACATACAGGAAGACTGTAGGGGGAAGTCAATATAGATTTTTCTGAACTGAGATATTATTATTTCTGTAAAGTTTGGCTAGGCCAATTCACATTCTGCCATGGGCCAAGAGCTCTTTCCGGAGGTCGCTGCTCTTCCTGTGAAGAATAAATGCGACATAGGTAACAATGCAACTGACTAAATTTCTAGTTAACCTTCTCATACTGACTTATGCCTCTAGGTGCTGAATTAGAAATCCAAGAACAGTCAAATTTCCTCTGAAATTTTGCAATTAACTCCCCTTAGAAGATGGATTATATATTACTCATGTGTTTGATGGTGTACTTTTATTCCTTTCATTCACCATGACATGCACTGTTGTTGTTTCTTGTCCTAAACTTATCATCTTCTGGCATGTTGAGAAGACATGGAGATTGTTCTATTTAACCAACATTGTTGAGCAGCTTCTAGTTTGTCAGGCATTGTGCTGAACTCTAATGTGGGCTCTGGATATCTCAAAATGAAAAGGAAATGGTCCTGGCCTGAGGAGCTCACCTGCTAAAGCACAGCTCAGTGAAGCATTGTGAGTTTTAATGGGGCCATGCTAACTAACATTGGGTGGAAAGTGCATGTGTGTGGATTGGTGGGGGTGGGTGTCTCTCTCTATTTTATCTTATTGTGTGTAATCACCTATTAGTGTTTTCTCCATATTCCTCTATTTTTTTTTCTGTTTTGGGATCACATTTTCCGGTTTCCCTAATGTTTGTAAATTGCCTAGCATTCCTAAATTTTTCTAAAATTTGACCGATAGAAATGACCCTAAAGAAGCTCTATTCCTGTCCACTAACTTGGAGATCCCACTCATCTCTTTTCTGTTTCATTTCCCACCATTGAACTCAAATTCTGAGAACGGGAAGAGGCCCCAGGTTTTGAAGAAATCTTGGAATAGTCTTTAACATAACAGAAGCTTAAGGCACTGTGATATCCCTTAATACAATGCCCTGCATATTTCATTTTTCTTTAATTGACTCTTACTTCTTTTAAGGAGATATATTAGGAACATAATTTCCAAAACCTTCACTATGTAGAGACAAACATGTGGCTAGTCCTGATGATGTCCCAGGGAGACTTGGGGCCAATTCTTTGAGATCCAAGGTCTCAGAGATCTCATTTCATCTGTGCCCATGCTTGAGCACCCCTCTTCTATTGCTGAGGGCTTGTTATTATACGTAAAGTAGATTCACATTGACTGGTGTTCAGGAGGACTCTTTCCTTTCACTGCTGGTAGACTTTGTCCAAGTCCTTGCAGGGCCATAGCTGTATTGGATTTTACTGTTTTATTAAGATCCTTACAAAACTTATGCTGATTGCAAGGAAGGCAACCTAGATCCTCTATTTACTGTTTCAGGTTGATCATTCTGAATCACCTACCTACTTTCCAAATAACTGATGAGATACTTATCAAGATCTTGTTTTCAGATAGAAACACCTATTTCCGTGACTGAGCAAAAATAAGAAGCTGCTTCATTCAGTTTTTCAGCAATTTGAATCAATCTTTTTTTTCTTAAATGGTAAGCAAGCAAAACTTTTTTTTCCTCAAAATTTTTTCCTTTTTACATGACACTTACATTGAGGATTTTTAGGGTGATCACCACAAGGAAAAAATGATTTCAAAATCTATTTTGGTGACTGAGAGGGCGCAAATGAGAGGAGAAAACAATCAACTGCATTTTTGTTTTGTCAGGGAACAAGGGAGTTCTATTAATAAGCACTTCAGTAAATCCAGCAGTTGAAGAATATGACCATGTGATGTTGTGCCCCTGTCTTGTGCAGCGGTGATATCTGAACAGATTGAATCTCAAAATCATGGGGACAGGGTCAAGCTGAATTTAAATGTAAGATGCCTAAAGGTCTGCCCATCAATTTACTGGGAATGTAGGAGTTTGGAGTAAATTTAGATTTCTCTGCTCACAGCTTTTTATTATTTTCAGTTATGTATTACGTAAGGTAATGTTGTATATCTATAAAATGAGGAGACTAGAAGATCTTTGAAGATTCAGGTTTAAGATGCTATATTTCCATGATTCTTTAACCTTTGAAGGAATTAGAGAAATAAAACAACTGTGATGCAAACTGTACTTTTATCACTTTAGACTTGTAGAATGTCACAGCTTGAAGTGATTTTTTTTTTTTTTTTGCGGTACGTGGGCCTCTCACTGCTGTGGCCTCTCCTGTTGCGGAGCACAGGCTCCGGACGCGCAGGCTCAGCGGCCATGGCTCACGGGCCCAGCCGCTCCGCGGCATGTGGGATCTTCCCGGACCGGGGCACGAACCTGTGTCCCCTGCATCGGCAGGCAGACTCTCAACCACTGTGCCACCAGGGAAGCCCTTGAAGTGATTTTTATATCTGATATCTTCTTTTTAGCCCGGGGTGTGTTGCTATTTAAATGACCTTGGATTCATGGGTTATACCCTACTGATAAAATTGTATATCACTTGAGACTTCACAGCTCTTCCTAGCAGCACATCCCAGTGCCTCACAAATCTTTAGGTAAGGGAGTTTTCCTTATGGCCAAGGTTTTAGTGCCTTTGAACGTATTGCCATTACCTATACTTTTTGGAAGTCCCAAAGCCCTTTTGAAAAAACATAAATAGTTGTGTTCTTTTTGTTGTTGTTGTTATTCTTGTGCATGCTCTATTAAGATAACACAGTTCACTTCAAAGCATTAAAATATATTGTCAAACTTCTGAATCTTAACATTTTATACTAGTTTACTAAATGACTAGAAGTTATATTTGCCTTCTGTTTTGTTTTTCAAAAATTTACTTTTCTTTTTTGATCCCTTTTTGAACTCCTATGTCCCTGACTAAATGTGAAGTTAACTGTGAGTTCTGAACCAAGGCAGCTTTTAGGGATGGATAGTTTAATAAGGATAATGAGAAATTTATTAGCACTTATGACTGAAGGCCTGTGGCATTCTTGTTTTGGTTCATATGAGTCTATTTTACAGTGGTAAGAATTATAAATAATGATTTTACCTGTAAATTTAAGGAAAATATGCTTTTGATGGGCTTGTTAGGTGACACCTAGAAAAGCTGTAAGCATGTACTGAGCTATAACAGTCAGCCTTCACTATGTCCACACCATTGCCCATTACTTCTTTCTCTTTTCTTGCTGGACTATAGGGTTGCTTCTCATACTACTTCCTCATTCTTTTTCTGGTATAATGAATAGCGTATGGCAGATATCAGCTTCACTCAAGTTTCAGTGTTTCATTGCAGCTGAAGTGACTTGCCAGATTTTCTAGTTTGTCTGTCGCTCTTATAGTCACTTTTACATTCTTCTTCCTGCTTCACAAGTAGAAAAGATGCACTAATGGATGCCAACATTGGCACTCATAGATCAGGTATTGGACTGGGGACGCCTTTCGTGAGCAGTTTTTACTTCCCTCTCTCCTGATTCAGTTCAGGCAAGAGAATTTGAGCAAGAGCCAGGACATGTGGCAGCCTTTAAATTTCTTCCAAATTTTATGAGCTCAGAATCTAATGTGGAGTCCACCCTTCTATCACTGGCCTTGACATCATAGAATTTACACTACCACTCTGCCCTTGAAACTTGGAAATTGCCTATTACCCAGGTCATTGGAGGAGTTTGCTTATTGATTCTGAAGCTGCTATTTGGTAACAATTCAAAGTGTAATGTAGAGAACTCATCTCCCAAATCCTCTCTTGTGCGCTCTCTCCTATACAGCAGGGTGTAATTTTGCTTGTGGTATATGTAAGCACCTTTTCCCAGCATGCCCTCATCTAAACATGCCTTTCCTTGTGCCAGACACTATTATGCTCTATCAATTTATTATTCTCAAGGCTTTAGTTACGTCACTGTGCCAGGTATGCCTAATTTTTTGTTCATCTAAAATAGCATTATGTTATTATAAATAGAATGCACATTTGGAGATGGAAATACACTGTTCATTAGGTGTACCAGTACAGACCATTGGCCTCTGGCCATGCTCCTCTAATGGTGTAATTTCCATACCCCAGGGGATATGGTAATGTATCCTCTCTTTATTTTGAAGGCTATAATTGTAAACACATGTCTTGACTGGATACCTTATATCAATAGCCTTCATCGACTCTGCCAGAAGAGTGAACAGTGTAATGCAACATCAAAGGAAACCCAAAGAAACATTGTTTTATTATTTGAGATATATTTGGGCTGGGCTCATAGTAGCTTATTGCTAGATTTGAAAATCAAACATTAGGCTGAGGCTGAGCGGTTTTAGGGGAGCAACCTTAGTACCAAACAGATGAGATAAAAAATGTTAGAGTAAAAAGAGTTCATTGTAGCAATCTGCATGGCAAAACAACCAAATCTAACATAATACATAAGTCAGAGGCTGTTATCAGTTATATGCCTTTAGTTTATTTACTTTATAATTTTCCGGATATGTCTGGAATAATTTGTGAATTTTCAGTGAAAAAGTTCCTCCGGTTTCTCTATTTACTTTCATTTAGAGGGCATCATTTGTGAACCTGTGGCCTGGTTATAGTCAATAAAAACTAGTTACAAGTAAACAAATAAACACCAAATTCTCTAGTGGTCACTTGGCTTGGAGCATGAGTTTTAAAAGTTAATTGATGGTTGATCACTCTTGGATATTGTTAGTCTTCCTTCATGTACAAACGTTCTCTTAAACAAAACCCTATTAAATTATTTTCTTAAGGGAAAAAAATATATTAACAGTGAGTAGTAAAAACTGAAATATTTATTTTGCCTTTTCGTAGAAATCAGTGATTCTGCCTTCTTTTTTTTGTATTATAAATTCTTCTATTAGTTAATGAGGCTGTGCCAAAACAATTAAAATTTTGAGAAAAATTTTCTGAATTTTATAATTCTCATCACAAAAATCTAAAGTCTGTTTTTGGAGTTGTATTTATTTTTATGGAGTGTTCTTGTAGAATTCCAGTGAATTTGCTATACCCTATGGGAGTCCAGTCTCTGAGCTGTAGGGAGGTGCTGTGGGAACCTATCTAACAGTAATGCGGAAGTTAGAGTTTAATGGCGTAAGGACAATCATGTCGAAGAAGGTGGGCTTGGCGCCTTCTTTATTGGTAGGAGAACAGCAGACATCATGAGCCTTTGTTCAAAGGACACATTTGTGTCAGCTGGCCATACTGTGTTAGCAAAGTAGGCTGAAACCTTATTCCCCACCTTCCACCCTAGGATCAGTACATATTGTTCAAGAAAGGTCTCCTTTAACCAAGAGGAAGGCTTTTTTTTTTAGTATGGAAAATGACTTTAGAATTTACCAACTAAAATGCTCTATTTTCCCAAATGTTTAATAATGCGTTTTTTACTGATATAAAGACAGGCTGAGTGACAAAAGCTTCTGTAAGAATTTAATCACATTGTGGCTAAAAAAGAGGATGCACTTATAATTTAGTTATAATAGGGAATCAGTATTTTAAAAATCTAAGTGTTTCTGAGGGAAGTTTAGGGGGATTCACAATATGATTAAATTTGTGGCATTAATACACCCAGCAAAACTTACAAGTTCTTGCAGCAATGTTCCTTACATTTTTCATGTTATGGCACCCACATAAAATTATATTATCTCTATGCTACATTAGAATAAACAGACAAAGCTACTAAGATCAAAGACTGAGGTGAATTACTGCCCACTTCCCCTAAGAATTACGGGACTGATATATGTGTGTGCCCTTAGATTGTACATTTCTTTCTGTCCTTCCTTCTTTTCTTTCCTTAATGTAACTTATTTCAGAAGAGTAGGAAAAAGAAGATATATTTTTTACTCTTTATTTTCCCATTGATGTCAAGGAGTATAAATTCAGACAAATTATTCACAATTTCAGACCTTCTGTTTCAATTAATAGGCGTTCTGTTGTTTTAAAAAGTAGAGCTTATTTCTTTAAAACCAAATCTAGCCATGCTCTGTTGAGCCCACAGTGCCTAACAGAATACCATTGGCCTGATTAATATTCACACCATAGAAAGAGATGTTGAAAACAGCACAGATAAACCAAAAGCTGGAAATGAAAATAATGTGCCAAAAAGTTTGCAGCAAATTCCTGCTTCACTTGCCCCAATTTTAATTGATGAAATTTTAATTTAATTGATTTATTTTGGTATTTAAAAAAATAATCATAAACAATTTATTTTCAGAGACAGGTGACTTTGAACCTTGCATTTTATTATATTAATTCCAATGTGTTGTTCTTATAGATATTTGAAATCCCCCCCTTTTCATTTTTTAAAATTTCTTTTCCTTCTTTACTCCCTCACTCCCTCCTAATCTCCTTTTCTTCCTCCCTTTCTTTTTTTCTTTCTTTTTCACGTAAAGAGCTTCTGAATTTTTAAGTCAGTTCCTAAAGACAAGAGCAGAAGCCTAGCATTTGAGATGTGGTATGTGCAGGAGAATCATAAATGTGGCAGTTTTTATGTTTCTTTTCATTTTTATTCTTTTTGTTTTTTTATTTCAGAAAGTTGAAAAATATTGGGTTCATTAAGGATACTTTCATTTGTTTACCTTGTGTTGTAATAAAAAAATTCATAAAGATGGAAAGCCATTCAAAAAACGGAGTTTTATTTAGATTATGAATCAGGTTAACGTTTTCAGTGTATGTTTTAATTAGAAAGCGTAACCCTTGGACACAGTTTGGATTCATTCAATTCAGTTCTTCAAACATTTTACATTTAGCAACCTCGAAAAGTTATTATTCATTTATTTGATTTATAAAATGCATTCATCACCTTGGCCCCTGGGTGTATTTACAACCGTGATGCAAATTTATTTAATACAGCATTGGTTGATTCTTTTCCAGCAAGTAGATTTCCTCACCTCCCTCCTGTAGCCACCATGATTCAGGAGAATAGCCAGTTGGAACAGATGGACCATGTAACTGGGCTTTAAAGGAGAAATTTAAATTGTTGTTATACCTCAAGAGGAAATGAGTCTGTGCAAAATATCTTTCTCTTGCTGGTCAGGTGGGTGGAATCTCCAACAAGCATGTACTACTTGGCCTAAACAGCTAAGGTTATGCATCCCTCATCCCCCTGAGAAAGAGCCAGGGCAGCAAAAAATAAATTTTGTAATACTTCATTTACATATTAGGCTGCCAAGAAACACTGCAGTGCAAGTGGCATGAGCCCTGCACAGCCAAGGTCTTTCAGATGTTGCTTTAAAAAATATATTTTTTTCAGACATCAAGTTCTGGTGAATGCAGGATAATATGAGGTTAAATGTACATAACTGGAGTCATCTTGCTTTGGTTTAAATCCAGGTCTTTTATAAGGCTTTTCTTCCGTAAAATGAGGATAAAATAGCACCTAATTCACTGGATTGTTGTGTGGATTCAATGAGATAGTGCATACAAAGTGTCTCTAACAGAAATGCCATATAGGAAGAGCTCAATAAATGTTGGGTTGTAGTTTTTCATGGAATTTATAATTAGAGAGTTGTCTGCCTTGGAGGAGGCCTAAATGACCAGTTTTGGGACACTATAACCTACATTAAAATAAAAATAATATGCTTCCATCATTGAAGTGTTTTCTCTGACTGATGAATATTGATGAAAAGTTTCTGGATAAACTCATTGTGGAACTACCAAAATAAAATGACCTGATTGTCATGAAGATTTTAACACAGTGTTGACAATGATGTTGACATAACATGAACATAAAATCTCTGGGCCACACAGTATGGGTGAGTAATGCTGATCACCCTCATAAGCCATTTGCATCATCTCTATCTACCCAATAAGAGATGAAATACATTTTATGTATAAGCAAAAGTTTTCACTGCAGCACTGTTTACAATAGGCAAGACGTGGAAACAACCTAAATGTCTATCAACAGGTGAATGGATAAAGAAGAGTTGGTACATATATACAATGGAATATTACTCAGCCATTGAAAAGAATGAAATAATGCCATTTGCAGCAACATGGATGGGCCTGGAAATTATCATAGTGAATGAAGTAAGTCAGACAGAGAAAGACAAATATATGATATCGCTTATATGCGGGATCTAAAAAAAAAATGATACAAATGAACTTACAAAACAGAAACAGACTCACAGACCTAGAGAACAAACTTATGGTTACCGGGGGGGAAGGGTGTGAGGGAGGGATAGATTGGAAGTTTGGGATTGACATGTGCACACTGTTATATTTAAAATAAAATGCCTTTCCATGAAAAAGAAAAAAAGTATTCCATTAGTTGTTCACAATAGGAATGAGTTTCATAAAGTGATTATTTGGGGGCTATGGGGAATATAGGAATAAGTGAGAAAATTTAGAGGATATTTATTTTGTCCTGTGAAACATTTATTATTTTGAGGCAGAAGCCACTGGGTGAGGACCTAGGATATATAGTCTCTTTTATTCCCAATATTTTCCCTATTGCTCCATTTTGTGTCTATAGGGATACACATCTGACTGAGAAAAGCCCTCTCAGCTCTAAAGGAATTCATGAAAACTGAGCCAGTCCTCAGACCCAGTCTATAGTCTGTGGTTTAACTGCTATCTGTGGGAGGATTGAGGGGGAGGGGTCAGTGTTCACCCCAGCATTCATGCCCTTGTGACTTATCTTTCGATTTGCCTAGAACCCAGGTATAAAATCCTATTTCAGCATTACACATGAAGAACGTGAAAATTAATTGAATAATTGTGGCTTTGTTATTTAACTCCAGAATATTTATTTAAAAAGAGAGAAAGTTGATGTTGTCTGGTTATTCTTTGTATATACATTTATGAATAATTGTATGAGTAATAAATAAATTCCCACTTTTAAAATTTTAATTTATTTAGTAGTACTTCTATTTTTTTCTTGCTTCCATATCAAATGTAAAGTATACTCATATCAGTAACACCTCTCATTCAAATTCTATGATTTTTTTTTTTTTTTTTTTTTTTTTTTGGCGGTACGTGGGCCTCTCACTGCTGTGGCCTCTCCCGTTGCGGAGCACAGGCTCCGGACGCGCAGGCTCAGCGGCCATGGCTCACGGGCCCAGCCACTCCGCTGCACGTGGGATCTTCCCGGACCGGGGCACGAACCCGTGTCCCCTGCATCGGCAGGGGGACAACCACTGCGCCACCAGGGAAGCCCTGATTTTTTTTTATTGGGATATAAAGATAACTTTTTCCTACTTCCCTCATACAAAGTTGGGAATAATTGATTAGATAGATTTTTGTCAGCCATTTTGGCCTCCAAGGGAACTTAGAGCCCTTTTCTCACCCCCAAGGGTTACCCCAATTGCTAACACACCACATTCTATGCTTAAGAGGTGAGAGCACAGGTCTGGATTGACCAAAATGGCAGCCCATGTAGGAAAAGGGTGCTCTCTCCTTTCCCATGAGTCTATGTAATACAGGCCTACAAACATCTTCCTTGGCATCTTTCCCCTTCCCTTACTCCAGAGAAAGATCTGGGATATGTAGTATGGGAAAGGCCACTCTAGATTAGGAAAAAGTTCTTGGACATTTCTTCCTCTTGGCTCTCTATATCTCATGAAGGAAGGCCCTTACTTCCCTTAGATGTATAGATTTGGGATTTGGGTTGGGGCTTTGTGTGAAGGCTGGTTCCTTAGATCCACCTGGGAAATTAGATTCTTCCATGAGGTGTAGTAGGTCATCTCCCCGGAATTCTGTAATGGGATTTGGGGACCAGAGTGTCTTCTAGTAATAAAGGGTTCCTTGGCTCAGGTTTTTGAAGATTTTGTTGTTGTTGTTGTTGTTAAGGGGTGGGTGGTGAGGGGTCAGAACTGGGATATTCCTCAGCCCCTAGCCAACTACCACCTCTTAACGTAAGCCATATATCCTCATCTGTTGCTGTGTTGATAGTGAGCCTCAGCTCCTACTGAGTGGGGTGGATAGGTTATTGTTTTCAGTGTCATCACTTGGGAAAATAAGACTAAAATTCACTGGTGATTATTATTTTCTCTTGCTCAGTAATCTTCAGAATATGGTAGGTCTGATTGTTTGATTTCTGTTATCTCCATCTGCATAGAATATAGGGCTCAGTACTTTGTAAAGAACACTGTGTAACTGAGCCTACAGAAGACAAACCAGTGAGGAGGATTTTTATTAAGATGGAAATATCTGAAATATGTAGCCATGGGAATGTACATAACTTCTCTTAAAGGATGTCTATAGGGTCTGCCTGGTGCTAATTCTCAGAAGAAAAAGCATTGAGTTGCATGTGAAATAAATTGTGGAAGATTTCTCTCCTGGAGTTTAAAATTTTGTGACACTCCTAAATCCAGTAGAAGACAGAAGAAAGATTGTATGAATTTATGCAACAAAATATATTTGAGTTTGTCCCATGTCTAACAACATAAATATGAAGTAAAGGAAAACATCCTCCTACCACCAAAAATGCGTTTCTTTAACAAGCACTAGTTGGGAGAGGGTGTGACCCTTCTAAAGGGTTCTAGTCCAGACACTTACTGTAAAATGGGGTAATCAAATGTCTTCTAAATTCGCAAATTCTTTGGGGTGCAGTTGAGTTGTGCTTTTTACTTTAAATGTTCAGTGGAATGCTGAGATGAGTCCTACCTGTATCTTTGTCAGCAAGAGGTTTCCCACCATGTGTATTGGAACTAGGTGTGTTACTTCTATTAATTCTTTTGCCATTACAGTAGCACTATGCTAATTCTAACAGGCTAGTCAGTGTCATATTTGTTCCCAGCTAATTTCATTCTTAGATTCTCAGGAGGTAGAGGAATGGGGAATGGTGTGATGACATAGCTGCCTTTCATTTAATTTTTATTGTTGTTTAGATGTTTACACCTATTAGAATGACTATAACCAGACATTTTATGCTGCGCTAATCTTTGTGGTCTGTAGGAGAAGACATATTTATGAAAATATGATATAATCTTTATTCTTTAGTGGCGGAAGCAATTTTTGAAGGGAAATTTACATGGAAGCTTAACCTATAACAAAAGATGAAAGTGAAGATAGAGGGGGCCCTGTGTTTCTACTTGACCTCTTCCTTGCATGAGTCCTAAGAAAAGTTTTCCCCTGAGTATATAGCAATATTTTAAAGTCTTGGAGGGAGGTGAATTTGCTGAGATCAATGTTAACCTTTTCTACATTCATTAATTTATTTAGTCATTCAGTATTTGTGGAAAGCCCTCCAAATGCCAGATTGTGTTTTCATGCTGTTGTTGCTGATAATAATAACTAGTATTCACTGAAGGTTTATCGCATATATCAGGGATGGATGATCTCAATTCTCTTAAGTAGTAACTATTAAGTAGTAACTATTAGCATCTCAATTTTACAGTTGAAATAATTGAGGCTTAGAGGAGTTAAGAACCAGGTTTAAGGTCAGACAACTAGTAAATAGGAGAGCAAGAGATTTTTTACTCTGGTTGTTTGATTCTCAAGCCAACTCTTAGACATCATGCTCTCTCCCTATAATAATATCAAACACTAATTTTAAGGCTACTATGTTCCAAGGTAAACACTTTCAGATATATTCTGTTTTAATCCTCTCAAAATTTCTATGTCCAGACATTATTATTATCCCTTATTTTATGCTTGGGGGAATGAAAGCAAAAAAAAAAAAAAAAAAAAGTCTCCCTATTGTCACAAACCAGGTGGTGGCAGAGTTAAGATATGAACCCAGAAGGCATATGTATGTTCTTAAATACCAGTCTCTAATAAATAAAAACAGTTCATGTTCTCAGGAATCTAGCTTATGGTAAGTAGAATTTAGATATAGACATCCAAATTTTAAAAATCCAGTATGAATAGATGCTTACCTCAATGGAGGTATAGACAAATATTTTGGAAAATGTTAATTTTAGCCTAGTGCCTTAATGGCTCCCTTCCTATTTCTAACCTAAAAACAGCTTTTACACATTCTCTTTCATTAGCTCTAGGATTCCTCCATTCTCTGCTTCCCACCCTTCACTTAAAACCTTTGGTAGCTTTTGACGTGGTTTCTCTGATTTCCCTCCTATTGGCAAAATTTCCTCTTTGCCTGTCTCAGAAATGCACATATTTTAACAATTGGCCTGCTCTTAGGTGCCTGCTGTATCTTCTCCCATTCCATTCTGGCCTCTCACCCAGATGCGTGATCTGCAGTTTGCCCCTGTGCCACAGACCTTTCCTTGGATGCAACACTCCACTCTGGGCCAGCAATTTTTGAGTAGGCTCTTTGAGTGGCCTTTTGCTATTCAAACTGTGGTTGGTACAGTAACATACATATTACCTGGGAACTTGTAAGAAATGTAGAGTCTTTGCTTTCACCTTAGACCTACTGAATCAGTCTGAATCTTGATGAGATCCCAGGTGATCTGTATCCTTGAGAAGCACTGGTCTACTTGGTGAGATCGTACTGGAGTATGGAAGAATTTCAAGTTCATTATGTACTGATAGGGAAGCTGTCACAGTGGAAGTAGTATTTTGATGATACTACAGGAATGACAGGGGTTTTCCGGGGGTCAGGTAAGGACAGTATCTGTCTTAGGGTTCTCCAGAGAAAGAGAACCAATAGGAAATGTATATGAAGAGATTTATTATAAGATATTCGCTCACATGATTTTAGAGGCTGAGAAGTCCCTCGATCTGCCATCCGCAAACTGGAGACTCAGGAAAGCCAGTGGTGTAGTTTGAAGGCCTGAGAGTCAGAGAGCTGATAATATAGGTTTCAGTCTGGGTCTGAACGCCTGAGAACCAGGAGTGCCAATGGCAGGGGAAGATCAATGTCCCAGCTCAAGTAGCCAGGCAGAGTTAATTCAACTTTTCTCTTCCTTCTTGTTCTGTTCATGCCCTCAGTGGATTGAGTGATGCCCATCCACATTGGGGAGGGCCATCTGCTTTACTTGGTCCACCACCCCAAATGCTAATCTCTTCTGGACACATCCTCATAGACACATACAGGAATAATATTTAACCAGCTGTCTGGACATATTGTGGCCTAGTCAAGCTGACACATAAAATTAATTATCACAGCATTCCATGCTGGAGAAACAGCATGTGCAGTGGCATAACTGGGGAACTACTGGTTCAGTTTTTCTAGAGCATAACATGTGAAAGATAGAGATGGATATGGTGGCTTTAAACCATGGTTGTAGTGACACTCCTCCCATCAAGTGAACCTTGGATCTGGGTGGGCTTGTGACTGCTTTGTCCAGTAGAGTGTTGTATGTAGACGTGATACTGACTTCCAAGGCTAGCTTATAAAAGGCCATGCAACTATTACATGCTTATGAAACCCTGAGCCACCATGTAAGTTATTTGAATAACCTGAGACTGTCATGCTAATATGCATTAAGATTCATTGAAAGGTTTTAAAGGGCAACATGATACTCACAAGACCATTGGCAAGGTAAGCTAGTTAAAAAGCTGTTGCAATGTGTTTGAAGAAAAATGCTAAGATTTTGGACTAGGAAAGTGTTATTTGGAATGGAGAAAATAAATGTGAAAACCACATAGGAAGTAAAATTTGCAAGACTTGATTGATTAGATGTAAGGATGAGGTAAGAGATCTCATTTGGATGTCTGGATTATTGGAATTGCCATTTATAAAAAGGGAGATGCTTTAGTGGGAAGAGAACGAGTGTATGTCTCGGGAAATATCCAGTTAGAGACATATAGATGGCAGTTGGGTTTGGATTGGTACTAATTAATGTATACATCACAATTTCAGATGTACTCTTTCACTCATGCCAATTCTGAATAATTGGTGGTGGCTGTCTGGAAGGGTGAGTTGAAGATTCTGAGAGTGGTCTTGGCTTGATCAGTGATTGATGTTTACCTGGGGTAAAGCCAAAGGGAATGATCATTTGCCTGATGTATATATTTGCCAACTTAGATAGTAATGGTGGGAAGTGTCAAGATACTGTGATATTGAAAGGTAATGATAATCAAATCACGGTTCAGTGGGGGAACAACAACATTTATCTGTTTTGAAACCTTCCTGTACTTAATTGAATATGATAAAGTCTGAAAAAGTATTCGTCTAACCCATCATTATTTGTGGCATGATGCTTTGTGGGGACTGACCCACTGTGATCCTGGATAACTATAAGAGCTGGCATTGGTGAGGAAGTATCTTAGGCTTCCAGCTAAGTGAAAACAATGGGAAGAAGTAGAATCATGGAATTATAGAATTGGAAAGAAATTTGAAGTTTGGTCATTCCAGCCCTCTCATTTTACTGAGAAGGAGATTGAAGCTTGAGAAGATGTGCCTTGCCTAAGATCACTTAGCTTTATAAGCTCTGAAATTGCTTTGAAATCTCTATAATAAATTTTTCTTCTTATGACAGAGCCAGTACTGGAAGCTAGCCTAACTGCACTGTGATGACATTGGCTTACGATGAACTAGATCAAGTGCACAGCAGAAAGAAATTACTATGTAACTGCCCAGGGTGAATCAAGGATTCCTTCCACATTGAGGATATCTGTTCCCACCCATGGCTATCAGAAGCTGGTCTGCTGCTAGCTGTGGAGCCCAGAAGATACCTTCAAGTTTTCAGGGAAGGATAATAGATGGTTGGGAGAGTTTCCAGAATCGTGGTTTCTGTAACATCTGTAGCCTCAGAACTTAGGAAGAGCAAGTACAAAATGTGTTTTTGCAAATGTTTTTCAGGATTTAAGGCCTAACCTGTTTAACAGATTGTCTTGCTTAAAAAACATGACTGGTTTTAGCTGACAAGTTGGATTTTATGAACTGATCGATCCCAGCTGCCAGTTGTCAAGGCCAGAGGATGTTCCAAATTGGCAGTCCCCAAAGACCTTGAGTTGATTGGCTTAAAGTGGGGAAAGAAAGATATGGGGGGGTGGAGAAAATAGAATTTTATAAAGCTAATATAATTTTGAAAGTATTTGAAATACAAATATCCGTTAGAACACACAAAAAAGTGAAAATAGTCTAAGCTGTATTCTGCTTTGTGGGTGGTTCTAATGCTTTCTAAGGTTGTAGGTGACCTCCTTCATCTTTTATTTGCTCCTTGTTGGATTTTCTAATAGTAAAATCATACTCATGTTTAGTAAAAAGGGTGTCTATATCTTGACTAC